>NW_023276807.1:6647302-6765126 GCF_003668045.3 Cricetulus griseus
AAACTTAAGTGACATCTTACTTGTTAGAATAAGTGTTATATGTGGAAATTACACATTTTCAAGAGCTATGATTCTTCCTCTTTGGACACTATCTTTTGGAAATTTTCCTGTAGTCACAAACATCCTATTGGAAAAAATGACAGGAGTTAAGACCCTAGAAGACTATTTAGTCATCATCTTTTAGCTAAGATATAATTTTAAAGTAGTTTTTCCTTTATTTTTCTTATTGGACATTTAAGAACCTTAGCCTTCAATATAATAAAAAAACAGTTTAAAATATCCAGAAAAGCAATGATTTTAGTGCTTGAATTCCTTGAATTTCCCACAGAGAAATTATGAATCATTTCTGAGAATACTCTCTCCTGGTTGAGTATTCACATTTAAGCAGGAGAGGACTAGCCAATCTTTACATACATACATACATGCATACATACATACATACATACATACATACATAAATACATATGCATAATACATAGTTTTACACACACACACACACACACACACACACACATAGAGCAAATTGATTAAAATACATTTGACTGTACTGATACTCCCATCAATCTCTCCCAAATAGTCATGTATGCTATTTTGTCTTATGGTCTGGATATGAGAAGGTGTTAAGTGCCAAGTGGCAAAGTCCTGAGTTCAAAACATGTCAGTAGCAAGTTATTAAGCCTTTTAGACTTTCATATAATTCTACATATTTCCTTGTAGAAATTAGGAATTAGAACTTTAATTCCCCATGTTCTGCCTTTCTAATCAACAAAGTCAGAGATTCTTTGTCCTCCACAATGGAGGTGGTCACATGGGCTTCATACTTCCTGAAATGTCACTCTCCTCTTTCCTTGTCTGCATTGGGTTTTACTTCCCCAGGAAGGCAATCTCATCCACTATATTCACACTCTTAACAGTTTTACTTATCTTTAAGAAATGTTATTTTGTCAAAAAAATCTTTTTTTCTAAGTAAGCAATCCCTCCTAGCAACCTTTGAAATGCAGCCTCTGTTCCTGGTTTTGTCCATGGAAAGGACCCAGAGTGTGGACCCTCATAAAAGTCAAATGCTTGAGCACTGATGAGAAACTCTTCAGCTAAGAACTCCATTTAATGCTCTCAGCAAAGGGAGGCAGCGGGGAGAGGAAGCAGGAGAAATCAATTGTGATTTCGCTTTGACTGGGCATGGTAAAAGACTCCTAAATAAGGCCCTGCACTGAGAGGGGCCTGCTGAGAACACTGAGGCTGAGAAACAGTCAGGGCCAGCATGAGGGGCTGTCAAGAGCATGCAGAGAGGAGTGCAATGGCATTGACTGAGCTTTTAGGATGTACTTTAGAGGGGCTTGGTTGCCTGTACCCTGGCAAGAACAACTCAATACCAGAGAGAGTGTGGAATCCTGAAATACACAACTTGCTGTGGGAGAGAAAAGTAAAGGGATCTGGGATTACATTAGGGACTCTCCCAAGGGCTAAACCTCAGGAAGGGGCAATTATGGGACACCTTAAATGTCATCCATCCATGCTGGCTTAGCAAGTTGCACAGAGAAAAACAAACAAACAACTACATGACAGGGTCCTTGAAGTTTGGGTATTTTTATAGGCCAATCGAATGTTAAACTCTTTAAAATGTCTATATTTTTGTCTTATTTTAACCCCAAGGAGAAAATGAAACAGAGAAGAGTGAGGGAAAAAATACTCATAGAATTGGCAGCTTCTCCGGAAATGTAGACCATGTTTATTAAGTTTTCCCATTATCAGATTATATAACACTTCCATCCTTAAGTAAACAAAAGACAAAAAAAAAAAAAACCAAGTTTACTTTACAAAGAAAATCCAAGACATTACTCCTGAAGCTAGAAAATCGTGACACTCCCCCCCTCCCCGGTCAGTTTTCCTTTTTGAGAGTACAACGTTCCCCTCAGACAATTCTGCCTGTGTGCCTGTTTTTAAAGCTCAAAACACATGGCTTTGTACTTAGTTTCTAAGTAGAGTGCCATCAGGCTTCCTTTTGCTTTTTCTCTTTCCTACTTTAGACATTAAGAAACAGCAACAAAAGGAGGGTTTTCGGGGGAGGGGGCATAGGATGAGTATTAAACAAAACTTCTCTCAACCAAGAAATCTTCGATGTCCAGCAAAGAAACAGACACTCAAAATACTGCAAGGACAGAAACTTACCTTTGACTCCTCTTTACAGTGCAAGGGCTACAGTGGCAGGGTCCCCGCAGAGTTTTCCCCATGGGCAGAACTGCAAAGACTGGTAGAGATTCAGGGAAAGCAAATAGGAGGCTTAGCTACGAAAATGTGGAGAAATCCAAGAATTAAAGTGTCGTAATTTCGGTTAGAGGAGAGTACAGTCTATTTTGTAGAATATATGACTCAGTGCATATTTCTTTGCCATTGTTTTCGGGTTCACTTAACCATAAAGGGGGAAGACAGCTCAGTGAAGCATGGCTGGCTTGACAATAGGCTTTCTGCAGGTTAGCCAAATTCAACTGGCAAAAGCTCTCCCAACACCCTTTTGTCTGCTCCATTTGCACCATAATGTCAGACCTTCCTCACATATTTCACAGATCTAGTCTGGCCATTTTATCCCCAGAGATAGAAAAAGTCATTTTTGGTCCTGTCCTTAAAAGTTACTTTATAAAGTATTGTGCAGTTCTACCGACAAAAGATACAAAAGGGTAAATGCATTTCACATGGCCACAATTAGGGCTTCTGTTTCCGCTCTCCTGCCCTTGTCAAAGCTTTGATTTAGTTTTCCTCGGTTTTGTCCAAGGGTCATTACAGATGTCTGCAGACAATTAGCGTCTCCCCCCACAGCACTCCCCAACGAGATGATTAGCAAATTAAAACTTTGCATTCTTGTCTGTCCACTGAGACCTCTTGGGAAAGATCAGCAGCTGTGATTATTTGTGAGGACTTGAGGCCGGCATCAAGGTGCTTGTCTCTACATTTGGGGAGCTAAATATTAAGTTAGCAATTCAGAATCCCATTAGGTCACATGTTCCAGCGTTTAATGAAGCATTCAGCTCTGAAACTTAGAAGCAATTGTATCCTTGATGGGGTGGGGGTGCGCAGGAACACTGTGCATCCATGCCATACATGATCCATGCCAACCCCCGACCCATTATAAACTGGACTTGGCATAGCATATGGACTGTTGAGCGCATTTTCAGCCTCTGATGTAGAAACTGAGCCCCTGCTCTGCATAAGGGCTCAGTATAATGTTTAAAGTATGCACGACCTACGGAGTCAAGTAAATGCCAACCATAAATGAAGTACTCAAATGATCCAGAAGAGATCCGGGTCTTCAGTTTCAAGCAGCAATTGAAACATAGGAAAAACTTTCTTGGCTCCATCTTTGTTTTAGGAGAGCAAATGTTTGATTAGGTTAGCAGACGGCAGAGGCGGAAGGCAAGGCTTTTGGCAGGAATACCCCAACCATATATAGGATATAGAATCTACATAGAGGTCGGATAAAGGAGGCCCAAATGTCAGGCTTCCATTCAAAATATACATCCTGGACAAAAATAGATATATTTTTCAAGTGTATACACATGACTGAGGATTATTTTTTTAAAGAAAGTTCTTTATCTCTTAATTTGTCTTCATAATTTTGTGGTGATAAATCATATAAGCAAGTACCTGTAGAAGTCAGTGGGTTATGCAAAGATGGGAGGGAATATTATTAATATTAAGTGTAAAAGTGAGCCTCATCTATTAGCTGGCTTCATCTCAGGAACTCAAAACATTGGCAGTCAAACACCTCCCTGGTGCGTCTGATGGCACTGGCTTAAAGTAGTGAGAGCTTTTTTTTTTTTTTTTTTTTTTTTTCACCACAATTGATTGCCATTGCAAAGGGGCTCACCCTCCTGCTCCTAAAACAAAGAAGACTATTGACAAATTCTGAAGAAAAAAAAAAAGAAGCACCTGTAATGATAGAGACCACCTGTTTTTATAAGTTCTACAGAGCGAAAGTACTTGTAATTTCCTATCTCAAGCCCAAAGCAGAGGTAGACAGAGAGAAGCTATGAAGACAGGAAAAGGAATTGGCCCATTAACCACTCCTTGCACCTTATCAACAAGTTATTTTCTTCCACAAGACAGGGTGGCTCCAGCCCATAATCCCAGAATTTAGGAAGCAAGAATTTCTGTAAACTCAAAGTCAAGTGGAATTCCATAGTGACTTATAGCCCAACCCAGTCTGTTTTGTCAGACCTTGGCATAAATAATGATAAATGATTATGATGATAATGATGGTGTCAGGTACCATAGCACACATCTATAATCCAAGTGCTGACTGGGTGAAGAAAGGCACATTCCTGAGGCTTGCTGGCCAGCCATTCTATCTAAAACAGTCAGCTACTGTTCAGTGAGACCCTCTCAAAGAGAAGAGCTGGACAAAGACAAGGGAAGACACCAGATAGCAACTTCTGGCCTCCTCACAAGCAACAGACACACAAACACATACACAAGGAAAAGTAAGAAGGAAAGAATGAAAAAAAGGAAGGAAGGAAAAAAAATTAAGGAAGGAAAAAAATCTAAAAAAAATCCCTAATTAAGATATCAACATTAAATAACGACAACAATATACTGAGGGAAGCTAAGCTAATTTTTTCTTTTTATTTTTAAGATGTTCTAGGACAATAAAACACAGCATTTAATTAACCTAGTTTTATCATCAAGCAGGCTCTGACTTATAGCCCAGAAGCCCTTCCTCACCTGCAGGACTTGGTGTTACTATGTTATTCCTTTTATCACAAAATCAGGACTATGTGTACCCCATAGAGGAGCTTTGGTTTCATAATAAGGACACAGAAGCAGTGGCCTCATTAACAAATGTACAAATATAAACCATGGTAACTAAGTCATGATACCCTGCCAGACCTGGCCTCTGGAAAGTCCAGTTTTTAACAGTTCCACAACCTGGCTTATGGGAAAGTCAAGAGTGCTGCCTTGTACAGGTCATGCATTCTCTATCACACTCTGACAGCCTCCTCTGCCATTTTCCCTTCTGGTGAAGTTTTGTTCCTTATGAGAAAAGTAAGCATTTTCACTAAATGAGAAACAAATGAGTTGGTTAATCAAGGGATGACCATCTAACCAGGAGAGGGATTCCAGCTATGGAAGCTAATGCTCTTTCTCTGCATTTCCTGGCTAACTTCAGTGTGACCCCCAGTCCACAGAGTTCTCTCCTCCCAGAATCTCCCATGAATACTTCCTGTGAATGATTATTTCTTTCCTTCTCCATTACTTTACTCTCCTTGATATACAAATGCAGGGTAGCATTTATTTCATGTGATGCTCCAGAATTCACTGCACATATTTAGTCCCATATAGGACAAATGGGGAAATTAAACAATATACTTGAGCCCTTGTTTTGTTTTGTTTGTTCGTTCATTCATTCATTCATTCATTCATTCATTCATTCATTATGTAACCTGCAGCTGTCTACTTCTCAGTGGAGAAAAGGAGCCATGACACTTGTAACAATGGTATTATGTGATTTATAAATGTAATTTGTTTTGTAAATATTTCATCCTCCTTTAATGTTTGGGGATGAATAAAATGGAAAACAAATGTAAATCATGGAGACCCCTCTGGTAACCTGGCTATCTAGCCAGCCTACTGCAATTGAGCTATTTTACCTTTGGCAAGTTCATTGCTCTTCATTACAGCCATGCAAAATAAATAGTTATGATTCCCATTTCCCAGATGAACACACATATGGAAAGGAAAGTTAAATGACTGGAATATGGTCACCTCACTCGTGACTGTGAGAAGAGAATTCAAATGCTGACCAAGGCTGTTCTGAGATTTAACGCTGGTTCAACTCCTTTCCTCTTTTAAGTTTGCAGGCCATCTTCATCATTGCTTGGATTTCCTGATGGATAGGATGTAGGGTGTGAACAAAAGATAGATGGTGCAGTCCATTTTTGAGCCAGAGTACATGGAAAACTGATAGTATCAGTGGTTGAGGTTGAGTGATTCCTACTAGAAGGAGGCAGGAGGGGAAGGGAAGATTTTAGAATGTGTGGAGAGAAATGGTTAGAACAAGATTGCCATAGTCTTATGAATGTATTTAACTTGACATACTCTTAGCCATCCCATAAAGAGGTTGAGCAAACAGTTGTATGCATATGTTGAGGTGCTGGGGAGTAATTATTTATGGGTATAAACATTAGGGAATTACCACAACCAACACTCTTTGGATAGCCCTGTTGAAAGAAGGACATGTGTCACTGGGGATAAATTTTGAGGTTTCAAAAAGACTTCTGCCATTCCCAGTGTTCTCTCTGACTCCTGCTATCAGATAAAGATATGTGCTCTCAGCTGTTCCTCATTGCATTCCTGTGCATTATCATGGAAGCAAATCCTATGAAACTGTGAGCCTAATTAATTGCTTAACTCATGGTGATAGCTTTTACTCACAGAAATAGAAACGCTAACTAATACAAGCATTTAGTTAATCATATTGGAAATTTATATGTTGCAATAAGTTCACACATTCATAGAATCAAGAAATTCTAATCTAGGACTATTCTTTAGCTTCTCACAGCACATAAAGACTTAGCAAGGCATCTAGGCTCAGAGACTTAACAAAGTGGCCAGGTCCATTTGGGACAGTAGGAGGCAAAAAACAAAATGATGATGCTAAAAGATCTATGAAAGTTTGATAACTTTGGATCTAAGAATTAATGTAATTAAAGATTCCCTCACATAGAGTACCAGAAAACTCAGATATTTGTACTATGAGAAGAGATGATGAGTCAATGGATGAGGCCAAGGAAGAAAATCTAATGACACTGGAGAGAAAAATGGTTAAAGTGAGGGAACTCAGAAGGTAAATTAAAAAGTGATTTAAGAATAAGGAAAACATTAGAGTGACCTCATGCCACATAGTGTAAAAACAACAGGGATGCCTGACCTTAGTTGTTAGACCCAACTGAGACACACAATATAAATATGTATATTTATATTGCAATAATTGTTTGAACATAGCAAAATGAACAGGCAGGTGTCTAAGTAAATCTGTACAGAACTAATTATGACTCTCAGCAGTACATTTACAGTGGGAATTTTTATCTATCTATCTATCTATCTATCTATCTATCTATCTATCTATCTATCTTCATCATCATCATCATCATCATCATCATCTATTCATCCATTTGTATGTCCATGTACATAATTCATCCATCCATATGTCTCTCTTTCTATCTCTGTTTGTTGTTTATCTCCTCCCCATACCTATCATTAATAATCTATCTAGGATTAGTATATTAATATCATGGAACTGTAGGTAACAAAACAAAATCCCTGTTAGTTAAGCACTCTGTAAACATTTTATCTGGTGGCTTTAAAAAGAAACTATCACAATTCACAAAGGAAGATAGTCAGCATATAACTGATTTCAACACACACACACACACACACACACACACACACACACACACACACAATTTATTTGTATGTGGTCACTCAAAAACAGATAGCTCTGACACAAGTGAGCTAACAACGAGTTAAATACCAGGCACTAGAGCCAAAGCCAAGCAGAACTCTGCTCGGTGAGTTCATAAGAAGTAGCACAGGAAGTAGAAACAGTGAACAACATGCAGAATTTTTTAAAGGAAGCAGGATGGGGTTATCTCAATTGTGTAAATTGTAGTCTCAAGCCCTTCCCAATGTTTCACTCTCCACTTTCTTAATTGTGTTCCATTATCTTACTAAAACAGATATTCTCATTATACTATCAGGAGTGGCATCAAAAATTGTTGTGTGGATTTCCCCTTAGTCGTCTCTACCAATTTTAAGCAGAATATCAAATAATAGGAGTAAGATCTCTCCTCTACACTGCCTACTCCACTGACCTCCTCCATAAAGTGTTGGTTTCATTAACCAGATTGAACTCTTTAAATGTTATCCATATTGAGTAATGCCCAAGAAAAACTCCAACAAAGCCTATTTTCTTTTTCAAATTGGTATTTGTCTTACTAATTTCCTCTTATTTGGGGAACAGATAATAGTTTGTATTATAAGTATGTTTCCTTAATTTGGAATTTTAAGACTCAGTTTCTGTACTTCATTTCATAATACTAATCTTTATTACTCTCATTATTTGTTCTTTTTAAGACAAGGTCTGCTTTGTAGTCCAGGTAGCCTGCAACTCACTTGTAGTTCAGGCTGGCCTGGAACTCAGAGATCTTCCTACATTAACTTCCATAGAGCTGAAATCTTAGACATTAGCTATTGTGTCCTTTTAAACATCCAGATTGTGCATCCACTGTTTCTTTGGCCCCTTTTATCTTTTTTATCTTTACAGTAATGTAGGGTCATACCAAGGGCCTTGTGGTATAGGCACTTACCCAGAAACCTTAATCCCTTTGTGATGTGCTTTAAAAGATCTAGATTTTATCAAAACAGGAGTACTATATATATTTTTTAAAAGAATTTTTGGACTCAGGATATCAAAAGGGAAATAGTCTGAGGCAAAAGAATAAGCTCACTGTAGTAGACACAATGGAAGGTTAGTTCATTACTGTCATTTTGTTTGACTTTCTTTTTGTCAGTGTCAGCCTACTGAGAAAATTCTACGCATGAAGCTGTAGTCAACTGAAGAGAACTCAAACAAAAAGATGTTCACCAGGATAACTTTTCCTCAAACCATCGAAATTGCCATGTGGTGTACTTTGGAGACAAGAGGCTTAAGGGAAAAAAGAGATATTCCTGTTTCCTGTGCCATGGTTCCTTCACAGATGGAATGCCTTGCCAACTGCTTTCCCCTAACCACTTCTTCTGTTAAGGATTCATTGAGATTCCATTTGGCCCTCTCCCAAATGTTCTTGTACTGCCTTTGGCCAACAACCATTCATCAAGAATTTGCTCTCTCTGAGCCTCTGAAATAGGCTCTTCCTCTGCTCCTTGCCCAAGTGCAATCAGAAGGATTTCCACCTAAGAATGTGGAATACCTAGCCTTTAACTGAGCCATCTCTCCAGCCCATCATGTCTGTTTGTAAATGTGCTTTCCCAGGGGGGGTTCAGGTCTGCTTGTCTGTAATTATGTCTCCCCACTTTTTCTCATTGTGGCAAGCTGCTGCTGGAGTAGGTTTTCAGCTCAAATGTAGGACATTCATTTAAAATAGGATTGGATGCCCTATTTCCTATAGGAAGGGATTTTTATTTGTGCGCATTTCTTGTTAAAATATCAGTTATGGCCAATGTTAGGTGAGATACTCTAAAAATGTCTCTACATAGAGTTCAAATCCAAGTGTACATCTCCTATTAGTTTGTTAAGTATGACAATATTAATCCAGTGACCCCTAATACCCACAGTCACTACACCTTTTTCAAATATCTAGTAAGGAAGCAAAATATTTGGCAAGAAAATTTCCTGAGGTACCCAGCCTTCAAGACAGTGGTCATCAGCTTTTTCTCTTGTTAAAAACTAAAACTGATTTTGATTTTGAGTCTCCTAGTTCTCTGTGTAACATCTGATTAAAAATTACTTATTCTTGATCAAAAATAACTGTTGTTCAGAAAATTTAATGATTTTGTAACCAAAATTATCTGGTATATAAAACATAAATGTAACTCATATTCAGGTCTGTATACCCAAAGTTCACATGTATGTTACCAAAAGATCAACAGACACTTAAGAAGCTCAATGACCTATAGCAAGGCAGGATAAATTTAGGCAGAGCAATCAAATTGAGGATACTGGAAAGATGATGGGAGGAATTGAGGGAGACACCAACTAGCCAGCCAGACGCTGAGGAAGCAGGCCATGTAGAAAATGAGGTAACAAGCCATGAGCAAAGAAAAAAAAACATGTGTTAATTTAAGCATAAGAGTTAGCTGGTAACAATCCTGCACTATCAGCCAATCATGAATAAGTAACATTAAGCCTCTGTGTTATTTGGGAGTAAGTGATTAGGACAGGAAAACTCCAACCACAAAACTTATTTTAGAAGTTGACTTTCCAATGGACAATGACTAAAATAGGTAGTGATACATTTTTTTGCATCCTTTATAATCCACTTAGAGATATCACTTGACTGGAGGAAATGGAGCTAGAGACTGAGCCCAGAGAAGAATGCTTGGTAAATGCTTCGAAACTTTTATTGATACACCCACATCTAGTTTCTATTAAACAGAACTATGAGAATCAGACACTAATTGATGAGTTTAGCTATAACTTACCTAGCAAGAGATATAATTTTTTTATGAGGATAGTTGGGGAATGGAATCTAGTGAAATTATGAATAATCATATTACTGCCAAAATATGGTGGGATCAAACAATGATTAACAACCCTGATTTTTCAAAAGATTATGATTTTCAAGTATAAAATGTGTTTGTGAGAGCAAAATCAATCTATAAGCAAATATTAGAAAATTTGCTACTGAAGAATAAAATACGTAGTGTGAGTTTATTTCCCAGAACATCAATCAACTACATCTGTAAAGTTAAACTGTATTATCATTAAGATCTCTCTATTTATGGATCATATACAGAACATTGGTAGCCACAAACATAAAGACTAGGAGCAGATATGTGTCTAGTCATCATCTTGACTGTAATAAGTTACCATGAAAACATCTTACACTTTAGACTCTCACTATGAATTATGTGTTATCAACTTGTCATTGAGAACTGTGTCATCCTATGGTCCTTCTAACATGATTTTTATAAAATGTGACATACACTTACAGAGTAAAAAAATATGTGTTAGACTTTGTGTTAAGTCCACAGATAGAAATAAAGCATAAAATTAGCAAGACCATTGACCATATCACACTGTTCAATGATGTTGGGAAGAGAGCAATGGATCGGCTAAAGCAGTGGTTCTCAACATTTGGGTCTCAACCACTTTGGTAAACCTCTATCTCCAAAGATATTTACTTTATGATTCATATCAGTATGGAATTACAGTTATGAAATAACAATGAAAATAGCTTTATTCTTAGGGTCAACACAACATGAGCAACTGTATTAAAGGGTCACAACCTTAGGAAAGTTGAGAACCATGGCTCTAGAGTGAAGGTGTTGGAAGCAGCCTGAGCACAAGGTTTCTCTTTGATTTTGTGCATCCTTCTGCTTTTTCACTTTACAATGGCTAGATTAGAATTTCTCTTCCACATGGAGGTCATGGAAAACAGAACACCAAAGCCAAGCATGAATCCTAAAAGCAAGCCAGCCATACAACCCACTCTGTCTCTCATTTATCTTCCTGTCTTAGAGTAGCAATAGGAATTTTCAGACCTCTACTGTCTGATGTAGCATGTGATTCTCATAGCCTGGGATGTTGGATGAAGAAATCCTGCAGAGAGGCCACAAAGAATCTGAACAGATATCTGGGCCTCGTGGTTTCTCCACTTCAGATGACACCAGTGGGTCAGAACCACCATGCTCATTGTCAATTCTGGAAATGGGGGGACGAATGTGATGCTGTCTACAATATGAGCCAATGATAACTTTGTTACCTTGTATTTGTTTTTCTTCTTATTAAAAAGATGAGACTAACAGTTTTCTATACACACCATTTTCAAATGTTTTGGTCCATTTTTTTTGTGCCCAGTAACTAATAAAAAATTAGTGACTGGATATGATAGTCACTTTACCATGTGCTGTGACAAAATTCCTGACTAATGCCACCTATGAAGGGAAGGATTTGTTTTGGGATACAGTCGGATGATAGAATCCATCCTGAAGGAGAAGGCATGGCCATGGGAGCTTCAGACAGCTTGTCATAATGCATCAGTCTAGGATCCCAGATCATGGGATAGTGCTGTTCATTCTTAGTGTTTGGCTTCCATATCAATTAACCCAACCTAGTAACTTACTTACATCATAGTACATTGATTAGTTGCTACAGTCAGCAACCTAGAGTCCCTTTGGAAGAGAGGACCTCAAGTGAAGAACTGCCTCTATGACATTAGTGTGCTGGCATGTCTGTGGTGACAGATTATGATCTAATAAAGTTTGCCTGAAGCTCAGAATGCAAAGCTAGCCACAACCATAGAGACCAGGTAGTGTTGGTACACACCTTTAATCTCAGCACTAGAGAGCTGTATAAGACAGGAGCTCAGGGTCTCAGTCTGTATTCAGAAAGCATTCAGTGTCTAGCCAAGGTGAGGATTTGTGGAGACAGGATCACCCTTTAAGTCTAGTAAGAGCTAATGCCTGGCTGCTTTGCTTTCCTAATCTTCAGCTTGAACCCCAATATCTGTTTCTGGGTTTTTATTATTCATAGTACACATTTCTGTGGGGCATTTTCTTGATTTCTAATTGTAAGAGTGTCAGGAACACTGTGGGCAGTACCTCCCCTAGGTAGGTGGGTCTGGCTTACATGGGAAAGTTAGTGAGCCATGAGCTAAGTTATCCACATAGTAAGTAGCTTGTCTTCATAGTTTCTGCCCCAGCTTTCTACCTGGAGCTCCAGCCTTTCCTCAGCGATGACAGTTACCTATAAACGGAAGGTGAAATAAACGTTTTCCTCCCCTTAGTTTCTTTGGGTCAGAGTATTTATCACAGTAAAAGAAAAGCAAAGTGGGGCAAACGCCTAGAGATTTGTCTCCTAGGTGATGCTAGTTCCTGTCAAGTTGGCGATCAATATTAATCATCACACTGGGTAAGTAAATTATAATGAATGAGGTGTTATTTCAGCTTATGATTCTGGTCAAAAGTTAAAGCGCCACAAGTGCTGATGTTTTTCTTGCTGCCAAGGTGTTTCAGTGAAGCTGTGTTGATGGGCAGGAAGCCCATGGGAGACTTGGAAATACTGGCTGTTACAGGGGACATATCCTTGTGATGCCGTCATAATCCATCCATCACTGCATAAATTAATATGCTCCTAACTTCAGCATCTGTCACCTTGTCCTTGACAAATGGGGCTAAAATTTCAATGTGAGATGTTTGTGGGGCAAAGCATATTTGAACTATAGCAGAATATATGGTGTTAGGTGGATCATGGGTTTCTAGAGGAACAGCACCATATATATATATCTAATAAATTTCATATATATATATGAAATTTATTAGATCACCTTACATAGTACAGTCTAGGTAGTCCAACAATGGCTGTCTCACATAGGGTAGTGGCTCAGACCTTGGTGCTTGTTGACTCATCAGCCTCAGTCTGGTACTCAAGGCTTGGGACATTATTGGTTAACAGTCAGTGTTCACTTCACATTGGAAAGTCAAAGAAACCAGACTCTGATGAGAGTGAAGAATGAAGGATGACAGCAGGAAGAACAGCAGCAGCAACAGAGTAGATGAATGTGCAACTGAGAGTGAAGACAAGCAGGCAAAAGGAAAACTTCTTTGTTTAACCTCCTTTTATCTGTGATGTCACAGTAAGGAGGTGCTCATATTTAGGATGTGTGTCTCCACTAAAACTTAGTACCGTAGTGCCTTTTAACATCGGGATTCTTCAGGTTTTTGTCTTTCCAATAACACTCTACAAGATCAAAGACTAGTGGGCCTGGGAGGTCAAACATGCCCTGACATCTCTCCCCAACCACTCAAGTGTCTCTGTAAGCCAGGGGCATCTTTGTTCTATGTGTTTTAGCACAAGAAGAAATCAACATAACAAAAGAAGCATTTTACACCTCCAATGTGTTCTAATAATAAATCATCTAGCTTGTCTAGACCTCTATCTTCTCCTAGAGTGGGTTGAAATGTGTTTGAAAAGTTCCATTTGACTAGTAACATCATATACTGAAGCCTATTTAGAATATATATTAAACCCTTATATTAAATGTCTAGTATGTATTTATTTTGTAACTATAGCTATTAGGTTACGACATGATTATAGAAGACTGTGTAATTTCTAATTTCAAGACTGTACATATATGCAAGGGTATGGATATAGAGACTTACTATTATTTAGGATTTACTTGTTTTTTAACTCTGGGGATGTGTGTATGTCCATGTATGGGCATGTGGACATCAGTGCCTGTGGATCCCCTGGAGATGGAGTTACCTGAGGTTGTGAGTGGTAAGATCGTGACCAGGTCCTCTGGAAGAACAGTGAACACCCTCAACCACCGGTCTGTTTCTCCAGTTCCTACAGGGTTGTTTATATTTGTGAACATTGTCCTTATACTGGGTTTTGCCCTGTTTCCAGTGCCTCCTTATCCTACTTAATAGTGCTCTTCATGCGCTTTCTCCTGCAGGGTTGTTTATCCCTGTGGACATCATCCTTAAGCTGGAGTCTATCCTGTGTCCAATGTCTTGCTATCCCATTTAATAGTGCTCTTTGTGCAGCACCTTGATCTTTTAGTCTGCAAGCGGTTCCTTAAAGCATGTCCCTGGAATGTTGGACACGATTCTTCCAAATTACAGAGGCACCTGTCTGGCAACATTTTTTTTAACAGTTTCAAAATTTAAAAACTGTGACAAATTACTCTAAAGTCATGGCACTGAAGTAGCAGCTTTGTCATAAACAAAGTATTGCGCATGCATTCAAACTAAAGCCTATTTATGTTTGTAAATAGTGTCAATGGAGTGGAGCATATCTCTAGCATTGAAACCAGGTATGATGGATTTTCTATAGAAAATCTGTGAGTGAGGGATTCATACATGCCTTCAGACATTGTAGAAGGGAGTTTGAATTTATGCTCTCAAGGGTGGCCATAGGTGGAGCCTAACATCATTTTCCAATCTCACCGCATCTTTTGGCTCCTACCAAAAAGCTCAATGCAAGTGATCCAGCAGCCAGGCATTGGTGGCACATGCCTTTAATCCCTGTACTCGGGAGGCAGAGGCAGGCAGATCTCTATGAGTTCTAGGCCAGCCTGGTCTCCAGAGCGATTGCCAGGATAGATTCCAAAGCTACACAGAGAAACCCTGTCTCGAAAAATAAATAAATAAATAAATAAATAGATAAATTAATTAATTGATTAATTAATTAATTAATTAAGTGATCAAGGGAATACCATTGGCAAGTACTGTAGATCACTGTCATCTGCAGTAGGTTCAAAGAGTCTTTCTAGCTGGAAGTCATTCACACGGTGTGTGGTGTGTCCCTAGGCAGAGACCTTCATGCTTTAGCCAATGTAAGTGAGGGTTTCACTTGGAATTGTCTTTGCTGAATAGAGGCCCTGGAACAAATTTTAACATGGGCATTTAATTTAACAAAATGACTACAAAAATTATTGTGATAACAAAAGCCCAAATCTATATGCATTATAGACTGGTTTCACAAAAGTAACTGGGGCAGGAAAGGGTTTATTTCAATTTACAGGTTATTATTCATCTTTGGGAGAAATCAGAATGGGAATTCAAACAGTAGAGGACATTGAAGCAGAAACCAAGGAAGGAATCCTGCCTACTGGCTTGTTCCCTGGTTCACCTTTAGCTAGCTATGTTTTCAAAACTCAGGGTTACCTGCCCATAAACAGCAACCCTGGACAGCGGGCTGTCTACTTCTGCATTAATTAGCCATCAAGAAAATGCCCCCGAAGACATATCCATAGGTCAGTCTCACTGAGGCAATCCCCCAATGGAGATGTCCTCAGATAACACTGGGCTGTGCCAAATTGACAGTTGAAGCTAGCTAGGAAACCTTGCTTTATGGAAACTGATGTTTAATGGTAAGCTGCCTATAATTCTTTATCCACCTAGCTCTTCTCATAGAATCATAACTCTAGAACATCTCGCATACTTACAGTGGTGAAGACAGCATTCCACATGAATCATGTCATCTCTAGAATTTGGATAGTTAAATGCTAAGAAGCATTCAACAAGGTCCCTGTGCTCAGACTCTTGTATGCTAAAACTAGTGACCTTAGACCTGGGTGCTATGTATACTGAGGTGAGGGGAGCCATACTCCTGGATTGTGTGGTTGCATTGAGTCATGGAAATGAAGTTTGATTATCTCCTTAAAACTTGTTAGAACGTTCCAAAACAGGAAAGTGGGTTGGATTACTAGTGTGTACCATTGTCAGTGAATACCCTTCCATTCCTCATTTGGCATCTGTCTTATGTATTCTTGGACTTATTGTTATTTCTTAAACAGAGCCCTGAACATAAGATCAGTCAACTGGCTCCTGACACCTATGACATGCTGAGATATTAAGAAGAATCTGTGATCTGTTTTCTCCTGCTTACCCATGGTTCATTGGGGAGCCACATGCTGAGCTCAGTGTCTTGAATGAGCTGATGGCTCCTGCATGGGCATTTTCTTCACTGAGGCCATTGATGAGGAGACATTAGCAGGTCTCGGTTATGGCTTCTATAGTTCCTCATCTGTTCTCATTATGTGTAGGATGTACCTGTAAAGACTACATGAGGCTTTGCCTTGTCAGGTGCTTTTAAAGTTAATTTAAACTGAGAACCTACTTCTCACAAACTTTCCCCAATTATTCTCCTTCACTCTCTTTTCTAGGTCTTACTTTTCTCTTACCCTCCTGACCTCTGCTATTCTATTATGGTTATAGGTTTCTAATGTCTCCCTAACAGCTTCTACTCAGCAAGTGGTGAAAAATGGACCATGTTGTAGCTAACAACGCAGTAGTGAACTCTGAGGATTGAGGAGATAGTCTGTGTGTTCTGGTTCCCACAGAGATCACTCCTAACTCATCATGAGACTCAGCAGCAGAAACCTGGACATCCTCACCCGAAGCCACATTTGTGCGCATTCAATTAGGGGTTAGACACTCTGCCAGCAAATTACATTTGCCCAGCACCTGTGCAGAGCCAAAGCCTTGTTTCAGCACTTCTCACAATTAGCAGAGGGCAGTTTCTTCCATGGGGTGTAGACAGTTGGCATGATGAGCAATTCTCCCCCAAAGAGCTGCACGAGACAGCTGGTGACTGTGCTGGCAACAGCACTGCCTCAGTGTGTGTGCCCATAAAAACACACAAGGATGGTCCCCGTCTAGGACAGCATTTCACCAGGCTTGTCTGCTCTTGCCTCTCTTCAGAGTCTCAAGGGATTGCAAGATTCCCACCCCATTTCTTCAACAGTTCTTCCAGCAGAGAGGCACAGTGAGAGTGCCTTACTTCCACAGCTGCATTTCTTGCTCACTTTCTCTGTCCTAGGATAGGGTCCAAGTATATACCCATTACAATTCATGTTAATTCCCATGTTGACTGGATAACATAGAAGTTGTAGAGCAAATAGGTTGGGAGTAACAAATTCGCTTTCAGGGAAACTGAGAAGCCCAGGCTCAACAGGACTTGTAAGTTTGGTTGTTCTAGAATAATGCTCTTAGTGACTTTAAAGAAGTTGCTCTTTAAATGCCAGTGGCCAAAGGCATTCTAGAAATAGGAAGAAAATTTCACGGTGCTTCTGTTAAGGGCCCAATGGCTTCCTATGATAATCCATGATGTCTATTAGGATTGTGGTTTTGGAGTGTCGGTGATTACACTGCAGTTTTCTCAGCAGTTTTACATATTCAGTGAACTTTAGTAAGATACAGAGAAAGAGTAAGCTACCCAGGCCCCACAGAAACTGGTGTGGAATTATCTTTGTTTTGTAAGGCAATAGAGTGTCTGGTTTTAGTTTTTTTACTTCACCTCTATCAAATTAATTCCTTTTATATTTTAATTTATATTTAATTGTAATTGAATAATTTCCATATTCTATATCCAGATCACATTTTTCTGCTCACAATATCATGGCTAATTGAAAAGCCAGCCAATGTAGCTAGTGAAGCTGGCCAAATATTTTGCTCCTTGATACTCCCACCAGTCAGGAAACTCTCTTCCCTATAGTTCCTATTCTCTGACCATCCAATATGGTTAAAGGTCCGGAGAATGAAAGTTGGTGAAATCACAAAGTCTGCCAGATGCAATTTGCATGGTCATTAATCCTCTGTGAAGATTCTCCTCCTATGGCCTTTGACTCCTTTTGGAGTAAGACATTCCACTTCCAGGAAGCTTGTAATATGAATGAATGCCCTTCCTTATGTACAACACCATACCAATCATAATAACCAATACCTTGCTTTAACCGATTTTAGGCATGTGTACTATTGAAACAGCACTTGTCTTTCTTACGTAAAATGTTCAACCCTTCAGATCCATAGTCCTTCCTTTTAATCCTCACCATCAGATGGGGGAAAAACAACTCTAAATTATACCCTAGCATCTCTCATGCCATCTGATTATGATATATATATCTAATTTCTTTGATTCACTTGAACCAAACTCTAGTCAGCAAATATTTTAAAATATTAAGCCCACCAACAGGCACAGATCTGTGTGGAGCCAAGGAAGCTTTGGGTGACTATGTAAAGAAAATATAAATTCCTGAGAGAATACATATTATTGACATGGCAATGGCCAGGTCAAGGACCAATATCTCAAACCCATTGAAATATAGCAATGAATTCCCACTCTGGGGTGAGACTCAGAGAGATAACAATGCCTATTCTGGTCCTAGTGCAACTGTTGACAGTATATCTAAGTACAGCTGTTTAGGAATGATTGACTTGTGTGTGTAAACCTAGCAACTGAAACTTCCTCCTTCTGGATGACAGTGCTGTGAGACTGCTCAACTTCAGTGACCTCCCACAGAGAGAGACTACCTATTCCTCCTCTCTGTGCTATACATAATAAACTCACCGAGATTCTGGTTGTGCACTCCATAAATAATGCAACCCTCCCCAATAGGTGTTTTCTATACATGTGTTTAGGTGTTTGTCATTTATTTATTCCCTCACCACCCCTAGTTAGGTTTTTAGGACAAAGCCATGCAAGATGTTGTGCAATACCACAATTTTTTGATAGCATCCTTTAAGTGGATTCTGTTTTGATTCATGAACTTTTTTATGGACTCAATAATTTTGACTTAATGTTATAAGGTAGTTGATGCTAGAAAATGAGGAAAGTAGAAAAGTGACAAATGGAAAAGAGTCTATTTGAAAATGAGAGTGATTATTCCTAAGGAAGGACCCCTCTCAATAACAAAAGTCTGAGAAAGTTGAGCTCAGGAAATGGCCTATTGGATAAAGTGCTTGCTGTACAAGCATAAGGACCCAGTTAGAACCCCAGCACCCTCACAGGAGGCTGTGCCTGGCTGTGCCTTTCCATGAGTCCTGTCCTGGGATAACAAAGACAAGCAGATCTCCGAAGCTTATTGTCCAGCCAGTCTAGCTGAGAATAGGAGCTCCATTTTAGTGAAATACCCTATCTCAATAAATAAGGTGAAAAGTCATCAAGAGAGACATTCAATGTCAAACTCCGGCCTTCACACATGTGCAAATTAAAGTGCATTTGTATGTACCTCTCACATGTGTGTATACACCCACACAATATACCCACAGACATGCACACACACCAAGAAAGAAAGGGAAAAAAGGTTTATTGACACACACTGTATTCTGTGCAGTGCCTCCAAAGCTATATGCAGCTCACCAGCCACTAAAGAGCCTTTGGTCATGACTGTGACTTACCATGGAGCATTCCTTGTGTTTCCAATGGGTTACCAACAATGTTGCCATGAGTACTTTATCCCAGTGATTGTAAGCAAAAGACAAAAAGGGAGAATATTAGAAAAAATTATCACTGGAATCTGTGACCATAAGTTAGTCATGTCACGTCTCCTGGCAGCAGCGTATTCTGGAACAGTCCCTGTTTGAGCCTCCATGATCCTGAATCAAATCCATGCATCTCAGGGAGATAACACATTTTTAAAATAAGAATTTCTATTAAAAATTATAATGTTTTCACTTTGATTTTTACTGACTTGCATAAATTTGGATTTGTAGTTAAGTTTTATTTCATTCAATATCCAGTAATTTATGTAAATATCATTTTTCAATAATGTTATTAGATGTCATGACACATAATTTCCTATTTAAGTATTCTGACTTCAGAATAACTGTTTTTTTCGGATCATTTAATCTTTAAATAATAATAAAAATGTATAAATGACAATCTACCAATTCTTTATCAATACAGGGGATTCAGAGTAGACAAAATTTTATGAAGTGTTTCCAAACTATAAAATGTTGCTTGATTTAGAAATTCCTACTTTTAAAGTTTGTATCTATGTTCTTCTCCTAAGAGTGCATGTTGTTTCTCAATTTTTTGCTCTTCCAACATAGACTCTAATAATTCCCAACACATCCTATCTTACTATTTAGTTTTGTATTTTTGTAAACTCAAATCCATCATTCAAGAAATCTCACCTCTTTAGTTGTCCAAATTATTTGTCAGGAAGAAAGGAGTATGTATTCGCAATAGAATAATATTTTACTTGAGAAAACAGCCACAGAAAAACAAGGCTGTTGCATTTTTTTAACTAGCTATTTGGTTTAATTTGTGAAAGAATTTGGCATACTGACTGGCTCAGAGATGTAATCGATGATCATGTTCTACACTTTTTGCCTACACTGATCACAAACAAAGCCTCCTCAGAGCTTGTATCCATAACAGTTACAATAGGATGATACAAAGATCTATTTTATTGGTATTATTTAATAAAATGCTTTCATAAATGCTTGCTTATAGGTATTTGGATTTAAGTGATATTCATGAGTAGATGAATCCTACAATTAATTGAATATATTTTCTCATTGTCTTTGGTTTTTGATCTTGAAGTAGTAACCTATTTATATATTTCAGCAGAAGTAAGTTAATAAAATATTTTCCCTCATAGAATGAGTAATATTGCAAGGCAAGGAATATTTTATGGATTATCTACTTGGCTCATAACCTATCCTTTCTTATTAGATTTTATAAACCATTTGCCTTATTATTTGGGTTTATTGGTGTTGACATGCTGAATAAGAACTTCTTTCTCATCCCTTCTCATCATTCTATGTCCTTTTTCTTTCTGTTTCTCTGCTCTTGGCAGAGCAAGGCACTACTGTATGGGTAGAACAGAATGTCATTAAGAGTCATTTCATTGCTATGTTCATGTAGCAGAGCAATAGTATTTGGGCTTCTCCTAGATTAATAGCCTATTCCAGTCTCAGGTTATTGGATACCCAGGTATTGTCATGTATGGGTTCTTTTTCATGAGTTGAGCTTTAAATCCATTCAGTGAGTGGTTGTTTACTTCCATCTTTGCGCCACTAATGCACCACTATATCTTGGAAGTAGGTTTCCAAGTGGCTAATCTACTTTGCATTCTGATCAGCAAAATGGTCTCCTTTACTGTAAATAAACTTCTTTTAAAATGTCTCATTTTGCCACAAAAACTTCTAACATGATCATAAGACTCTATAATTTGCGTATAGTTGTTCAATGTATGGATGTTTTCAATATCTGAATTCCCAAGGAGCCTGTTATCATCAATTGCTTTTCTAATTCTTTTCCGGTGATTTAATTCCTTGTATGTTTAGTAGTATTAGTGTACACAAAATATTTATTACAGTTATGTGTGTATATGTATGTCTGTATAAGTTTATGTGTGCATTTACCTACAAGAGGCCAGAGAGTGGTAGATTCCTTGAAACTGGAGCTATAGGAGATTTTGAACTACTTAACCAGGGATTTAGGATCTGAACCCTGGTCCCTCTACAAGGGCAGTGTTTGATCTTAACTGCTGAGCCATGTTTCCAGTCCTTGGTATACCTTTTAAAGTTGTAGTTCACCTTTAATTATTCTAGGAGAATTGTAAATGTTTGACATGAAGCTGTTTACTTTTAAAAAGAGTCTCAGTGGTTTTACCATGTACTATCAGAACTTTAAGCTCACAGACTTCATCTCGATGAATGTGCTCTAACTGAGTTTGCAGATATCAGGACACACCTCTCCATTTCCTCAGGAAATGACAGTGTGCATCCTGTTATTTCATGGCTGCTGTGTCCTTCCTTTTTCTTCTTTAGCTTATTCATCTTCTTTTCCATATCTGTCTGCTCTTCTTCCTCTGCTCCCACTTTTATTCTTCTTTGCTCTGTTTTTGACCTTTAGAGATTCCCCATATGAAGCCATAACCAGCCATTCCATCAAAAGTGAATATCATGTTCACCTAAAGATTTAAGCCAGTGAATGCCGGGCAGTGGTGGCCCATGCCTTAAATCCCAGCACTCTCGAGGCAGAGGCTGGCAGATATCTGTGAGTTTGAGGCCAGCCTGGTCTACAAGAGCTAGGTCCATGACAGCTTCCAAAGCCAAAATGTAACCCTGTCTCAAAAACAAAACAAAACAAGATTTAGGCCAGTGAAAGCAACAAAATTCATAATGGAGAGAAGCTGAAAGAGCTCAATGTTCATCAACAATAGCCTAGGACAAGGTCTTGTACCCATTTGTAACCCCAGCACTAGAGGAGATGTGATAGAAAGGTAACAGTTGCAGGCTATGGTGAGAAACTTGGCAAAAATATGCCTCAGCAACATACAGGAACAGAAATACATCACATGATGATATATTGTGGGAATGGAATTCTATACAATAATGGAACATAAAGGCAATTGCTCAATGTCTCAAAGACATAGGGGCAGGAAGTGCTGTAAACATAGGGTGTTCATATCAATCCACCTTTATGTGATTTAATAACAGTGGTAAGACTTTTCATTATTGACTGTCTGCTGCTTACAGGAGGCTTCCCAGGTCTACAAACACACTAAACCCATCAAACTCTCTTACAAAGAATCACATTTTCTCTTTCTTCTTCCTTTCTTTTTTTTTTTTTTTGGTCTTTTGA
This sequence comes from Cricetulus griseus, assembly GCF_003668045.3. Classification (NCBI taxonomy): domain Eukaryota; kingdom Metazoa; phylum Chordata; class Mammalia; order Rodentia; family Cricetidae; genus Cricetulus; species Cricetulus griseus. The sequence continues at coordinate 6,669,900 of NW_023276807.1, forward strand.
GACAGGGGATTTCTCTGTGTAGCTTTGTAGACCAGGATGGCCTCCAGCTCACAGAGATCTGCCTGCTTCTGCCTGCAGAGTGCTGGGATTAAAGGCATGGGTCACCACCGCCCAGCTGAATCACATTTTCTTTAAACAGACTGTACCTTAATGTAAGTCATAGAACCAAATGACATAAATTTTAAATAAACTATAAATAGAACACATCAGCATATTTATAAAATTGTATTTATTTGGTTAAGATGGTTAAGAGGAAAGATAAATAAAATATTTATTTGCAAACAGAGACTAAATTGAAATGACAAACCACAGAACTGTAGAACTGACTGGTCGACAATTGATGAGTGTGAATCCTGTCCTTGTACCATTTTCTCTTCCTCATCCATTTTACACGCCTTTAAAGCAGTGTGCCAGTGAGGGCCAGAGCTCTTGCAGTGTTTCAAAAGTGAGAGGAGACACATTTTTGGTGCACCCGGAAATGCTCCTTTACTCACAGCCTCCTGCAGGAGGCTCACGAAGCCCTGCTTGAACATGTTCATTGTATTTACCATTGCTTAAGCACCCAGGAAGCAGAGTTCATAAGGTTACCATCTGTTCATGCTGCACAACAGGAGGCACATCTTTCATTTACCTTGTGTGAGAAATTTTTTTTCACATTTCCCATTCTCTCCCTTTGGATTTGACACTTAAAAAATAATCTTGAGTAGATCAGAGAAAAGCAATCGCTAAGTATCCACAAAACTACATAAATACATGAACTAAGGTGGATTTTGGAAAGGAAGTCTGTAGCCAGTCCGGATTAAATGGTAAATAAACATGTAGATAATTAATACAAATGATTGACACAAGGTAGAAACCAAATTGATTACTACTGGGTTGGTACAAAAAAATAATTGCAGTTTCTACATTCCTGAAATTTGCCTTTGATACTGAAATATATTATTTGTAAATGTGGTTATGGGAATGATCATTTTAATGTATATTTCCCATTTTACAATTTTTGTTGTGCTGGTTTTGTTGGCTGCTTTTTATGTATTTGTTTTTGTTTGTAGTTTGCTAGTGACATTTATCTTATTTTGCTTTATATTTCTGTTATAAAATACCTTTACTCAAAGTGTCTTAGAAAGGAAGGTGTTGATTTTATCTTATAACTTATAGTCCACCATGAATCTCAAAGAAGATACTCAACGTAGGAAGCTGGATGCCTGAATTTAAGCAGAGGCTATTGAGAAACACTGCTTACTGGCTTGTCCATCATGGTCTGCTTTGCTTTGTTTCTTATACCACTCAGGACTACCTGCCCAGAGATGGTGCCACCCACAACAATCTCACACACCAATTGTTAATCAAAGAAATGTTCCCACAGATTTGTCCCTAGGCAAATCTGATGGGAGAAAATCCTATGTTGAGGATCATTCTTCCTATATGATGCTTGTTTGTGTCCACTTCACAAAAAAGGCTGATCAGCACACTGTAATTTTCAGTTTGTACATTGCTTGTGTTATGGAAACGATGGTAGAAAGAAGGCAAATTCAAGTGATTTTCTTTTCAAGTTCAAAATGGTTCTTAAAATATTAGAGACAGCTGGGTGGTGATGGTGCACGCCTTTAATCCCAGAAGTACGGAGGCAGAGGCAAGAGAATCTCTGTGAGTTTAAAGCCAGCCTGTTTTACAGAGTGAGTTCCAGGACAACCAAGAGTACACAGAGAAACCCTGTCTTGTAAAAAGAAAAAAATAAAGTAGTAGAGACAACTGGCAAGTTGAACCAGTGTATGCTGTCAGGGACAACAAATGGATGAACAATGCAGTGATGGGTGAAGAAGTTTCCAAAAATTAGAGAAGAGAGCCTTGAGCATGAAGAGTACTGTAAAGCCACCAAATGTTGACAAGGACCATCAAAATGGTTAAAAGCAACCATCAAACCTGGTACTCTGAGAACTACTTGTGGAAGTTGTGAAAAATAAATCAGTATGGACCATTTGAAGATAAGTATAAAGGTGAAATGGCTTAATAAGTGGATGTATCATGAGCTGACTGAAATATTTGTAAGAAAAAGAGACTTTGTTTTTAATGGTTTTCCTCTCTGGTCCTATATAACAATCAATTTTTGTTTTGATGGGATAATGATATATAAGAAACATAAATTGTTTACGATGTTCACTCACTGACAACCACTTCAGTGACTAGGCCCATGGAAAAACTTCAGAGCTCTTCCTAAAGCCAAACTCCAACTAAGAAAACTTCATGGTTGACGGGCGTTGGTGGTACATGCCTTTAATCCCAGTACTCGGGAGGCAGAGGCAGGCAGATCTCTGTGAGTTCGAGGCGAGCAAGGTCTCCAGAGAGAGTGCCAGGATAGGCTCCAAAGCTACACAGAGAAACCATGTCTTGAAAAACCGAGAGAGAGAGAGAGAGAGAGAGAGAGAGAGAGAGAGAGAGAGAGAGAGAGAGAACTTCAAGGTCACTATTTGGTCATCTGAGGCTGAGTGCATCGAGTATGGTTTTCTGTTTCCTAGTAAAACCATGACATCAGAGAAGTATGCTCAGCAAATGAAATGAACACACCCCAAGCTGCATTGTTTGCAGCAGGCCTTAGTCACAAAATAAGCCCAATTCTTCTCCATGATGATGCTGGACTATTTGTCATAGAAACAACACTTTAGACATTGACAATATTATTCTGTGAAGTTGTATTTCATCCACCACATCCAAAAGACAACCCACTACCACTTAAGGGCAACAGCATTGTGCAGAGAAACACTTGTACATCCAGTAGGAAATAGAGGCAGCACAAAGGGGAAAAGGCTGTGGAAACATCTGTCTTATCAAAGCATGGATTTTAAGCTAAGAGAAAAAGCAAGCCTATCTTTCTTTGGCAAAATGTTTTAGTTTTAATGGTTCCTGTTTTGATTAATACAAATTAATTTGAGCCTTTATATCATGATTTAAAATTATCCCTCTGAAGTTGCTCTTGAAACAATGGCATTACAAAAGATCATCTATCATAGCTCACAGACCCAAGGAGCAACTAGGACTCCATTGTCTATCATTGTTCTATGCTTTTCTTCTTAGAATTTCTCCATGTCAATTTTTGAAAATGTACAGAGACTAAATACTTAGTCCTGCTCACTTAGGAGTCTTCTGACCTCTATTCTCTCTTAGTTCTTCTGGTCAGATAACCAGAGATGGCTCTTCCAAATGAAAGAGATACTATTTGCATGTGAAGATGGTGTGCACTTCACAAACATGCTTTCCAGTATTAGAAACTGATGGTGAGTTCTTGCTTTTAGGGCTGAACAGTGATTTCTATCACAACTCAGATGTAAAACACACAATATCTTGACTTGTAAGCCTGCGCAAACACTGACAAGTAATGAACAACTCAAAAGAAAGAACTCTTCAGAAAGTCTTTCAAAGTGAAACTACCCAGTGAAGGCTTCAAAGTAAAAAGCAATAGACACTGTAAGACTGGCACCCCTCCAAAGACAAGAAAGACAGGACCCTAATCATTGTCCATTTAATTTATTTACTTTCCCCACCGAGTTCTTCATAGTTCTGTCTTGTTTTAAATGAAGGAAACATTAAAGTCACACTGATTCTGTTGAAACTTGGTATCTATAGCTTATACCTTGTGATGTTAATTAAAAACATAATTTTTATGTACTTATCACAAAGGAAATATCATTTCATTAAAATCCAATTAGATTCAGACAATATCTGAGAAGACTACGGAATCACTGCTGTTTGAACATAGGCGCCTTTGTTCTGTTTTCATTACTCGAATAAAAGCAACCACAACAAACAATCAAAGAAGAAATTATTACTCTCTGGGGTACGGACACACTTGCATTTTGAGTAGTGTTTGGTTATGGGGGAAAACAACAACACAGAATATTTCAGGTTTTATACAGCAGAAGTTTGTTACCTTAATCTGTCAAATGATTTGTTTCTCTCTTTCCAAGAAAAAATTTAAAAAGCAAAAGCAACCTTCAGTCACTGTTTATGTACACATACTTTCATCACATATAATGTAAATGAAAATAGAATCAGAAGTTGAATTAGAATAATTTTAAGATGAAAGTATAGAATTATTTCCCTACATGTTCACTAAAACAGTGAAATCAAAACATACACAGTCAAAGGAGAAACACTGTTTTGTCTCTGTGGCTTTTTCCTTCATTGTACTTCCTGAACGAATAAACAAGCATAGCATAAGTTAAAACAAGGACGCTTCTTGTTCCCTAGCAATTCAGGGGTTGTGGGTTGTACCCTGGTTATCCTTTGCTTTACATCTAATATCCACTTATGAGTGAGTACAAACCATGTTTGTCTTTCTGAGTCTGGGTTACCTCAGGATAGTTTTGTCTAGTTCCATATTTGCCTGCAAATTTCATGATGCCATTGTTTCTAATAGCTGAGTGGTATTCCATTATGTAAGTGTACCACATTTTCTTCATCCCTTCTTCAATTGAGGGGCATCTAGGTTGATTCCAGTTTCTGGATATTATAAATAACGCTGCTAAAAATGTTGTTAAGCAAGTGTCCTTCTGCTATGATTGAGCATCATTTGGGTATATATCTAAGAGTGGTATCGGTGGGTCTAGAGGTAAATTGATTCCCAGTTTTCTGAGAAACTGCCATACTGATTTCCAAAGTGGCTGTACAAGTTTGCACTGCCACCAGCAGTGGAGGACTGTTCTCCTGACTCCACATCCTCCCCAGCATAAGCTGTCCTCAGTACTTTTGATCTTAGCCATTCTGGTAGGTGTGAGATGATATCTCAGAGTCATTTTCTTTTCCATTTCCCTGATGATTAAGAATGTTCCTTAAGTGTCTTTTGGACATTTGAGATTCTTCTGATGAGAATTCTCTATTTAGCTCTGTACCCATTTTTTCTAAGTATTTATTTATTGTTTAAACCTAATTAGTGCTTTTATGTGTTACAATATTTTTCATTCTTTTTTCCTTTTTAAATTTAAATTAGAAACAATCTTGTTTTACATGTCCATCACAGTTGCCTCTCCTTCCCCTCCTACCCTGTCCCCCCCCCCATCAACCTCCTATCCCATCCCCTTTCTACTTACTCCCCAGGGAGGATGAGGACTTCCATGGGGATCTTCAAAGTCTGTCCTTTCATTTGGAGCAATGCCTAGACCCTCCCCCATGGGTCTAGGCTGAGAAAGTATCCCTCTATGTGAAATGGGCTCCCAAAGTCCATTTGGTATACTAGGGATAAATACTGATCCACTACTACTAGAGGGCTCCATAGATTGCCCAGGCCTCCTAACTGATACCCACATTCAGGGGGTCTTTGTCAGTCCTATGCTGGTTTCCCAGCTATCAGTCTGGGGCCCATGAGCTCCCCCTTGTTCAGGTCAACTGTTTCTGTGTGTTTCACCATCCTGGTCTTAACCCATTTGCTCATCACTCGTCTCTCTCTGCAACTGGATTCCAGGAGTTCAGCTCAGTGTTTAGCTGTGGGTGTCTGCTTCCGTTTTCACCAGCTACTGGATGAAGGCACCAACTCACAATCTACACAATAGTGGAGAGGCTACCTTAAATGCCCTTCCAGATAATGAGATTAATGACTACCTTAAATGTCATCCTAATTAGTGCTTTTAAATGATACACTCTTAATCAGAATGCTCATACAACACAAGACAATCCATTATTTATTCTTAGAGTTTTTATAATATAATTACTTTTTTAGAAAGTGGCCTTACAGCATTCACTTTTTAAGAAAAAATATTTATTCTCCTCTCATACACCTCCCAGCTTCCCCTTCCTCAACTCCTCCCAATTCCCCCATTTTCTCTCCCCCATCCATTGTGCCCTACCCCTTATCTCTCCTCAGAAAAGAGTAGGCCTCCCTGAGGCGTTAACTGAATATAGTACAAGATAATATAATATGACCAGGCACAACCCCTCACATAAGGCTGGGTGAGGCAACCCAGCAGGATAAAAAAGTCACTTTCTTTCTAACTGGCTTTCTCTCCTGACTGAGCCCCAGGGGTTGGAGATAGAGTTTGCATATGTACACTTGCCTGATTTCATCACAATCTTCCCTCAGCCCACATTTGGACTTCACTGTTCTAGCTGATGTCTTCTTTCAGTGAGTAATTACATCTGTTTAAAAATTTTAAAGTTTTAGTCTGACTTTTAAAAAACAAGAACCGAATATGCTTTCTAGTCTTTCCAGTATTTATACCCAATTTTTAAACTGGCTTGTTTTGTATTTTGATGCCTAGTTTCTTGAGTTCTTTATATATTTTAGAGATCAGCCCTGTGTCAGATGTGGCATTGGTAAAGACCTTTTTCCATTCTGTAGGCCTTCATTTTGTCTTATTTATCGTGTCATGTAACAAGGAGGACCATATGAGGGATACATGGATCCCCTGGGAAGGGAAATTAAAGGAGATCTCTTGGGTAAGCTGGGGGCTGGGGGAGGGTTGCACAGGGGAGGGCAAATGAGAACTTGAGGGAATAGGATGTTTGATGGGTGGGAAGGGACGGAGAGAAAGATCAATGAAAGCGATGGCTTGATAGAGAAAGCCACTATGGGGATTAGGGAGAAACTTGCTACTAAGGTAACTCCCAAGAATCCACAAGGATGACCCAAGCTAAGACTCCTAGTAACAGTGGAGAAGATGCCTGAACTGGCCTATCCCTGTAATCAGATTGGTAAATACCCCAACTATCATCATAGGGCCTTCATCCAGCATTTGATGGAACTAGACACAGAGATCCACAACTAAGCACCAGGCCTATCTCTTGTAATCAAGTCAGAGACAAGAAGGAGGGAATATATGAGCAAGGCAGGTGAAGATCATGATGGAGAAATCTACAGAGACAGCTGAAGCAAGCTGGTGGAAACTCATGAACTCTAGACCAACAGCAGTAGAGACTCCATGGGACCAAACTAGGCCCTCTGTATGTGGGAGACAGTTGTGAAGCTTGGACTATCTGAGGGGGCCCTGACAGTAGGACCAGGATCTAACCTCAGTGCATGAGCTAGCTTGTTGAAGCCCATTCTCTATGAGGGGGTGCCATGCTCAGACTTAAAGCAGGGGGGAGAGGCTTGATCCTGCCCCAAATAATGTGCCAGACTTTGTGGACTCCCCATGGAGAAGTGGATGGGGGTTGGGCTGGGGTGGGGAGGCCACAGAGGACTGGAGGGTGGGAGGGAGAACTTTGGTTGGTAGGTAAAGTGAAATTAAAATAAACAAACAAACAAATAAATAAATACATAAATACATAAAAAAGAATGTGGCTCACTGCACTTGGTGATGCTGCATGGAAGGACCACACTGGCTTTTTTGTGACAGGCTGGGTACCTAACTGGTTGCTTGTTAGTAACTTCTTAAGCACCCCTTTTACATTGAGACCTGTTGAAAACAATTGTTTCACTGCACAGTTTTCCAGAAGCAGAGCCATAATATAAAGAGATGCACCAATGAGAATGGCTGGGATGCAGAGCCCTGAGACCTCTAATGGGCTATGTTGCACTAAACAAACTGCATTGCTACTAACCACTCCCTTCATCTATGAGATACTGAAGGTAACAAGACCATTATCAATATGACTGAGTACTGGGTCTAAATATGAAGAAGGCCAACAGTCAGCAAAACTCTTGGTTTCTTTATATATTATTACCATTATTTGAAATGTCATGGGCATTTAAATTTGCTTGTGCTACTATTGTTGATTTGTGGTGCTGTGGATTGAGCCTACTTCTTTTTATATGCTAGCCCAGGGCTCTACCACTAAACTATATCCACAATCCTCTTTTCCTGTGTTTAAACATAATTTTGAGACAGAAATCCACAACATCTTGAATATGTGAACTTCCAAGTATCTGAGATTTCAAGTGGGAACCAGTAGACCCTTCTTAGAAACCTGCATTTGTAAAGAGAGGTGGGGGGCAAAATAATAAGGACCCAGGATTTATCTGATTTTACATAAAGTATCAATAAACATGGCCTTGACATTTTTATTTTAACTAAAATGTTGCCTACTAGCCCATGATGAATTAGACTGCCAATACACATGGGATACATTATTTCATTGGCTTGGGTTATATATGGAAATGCAGGGTGATACAGGGCATACTGTAGACTCTCAACGTGGTTGGGAAATGGATGAATAGAAAAATTGTTCAAATAAATGGAAAATAAAAATATATGTCATTAAATTATTTTGGTAAAATAGAGTCAATATAAAAATATTGCTTTGTTTTAAAAAACAACAGTGTCCTAAAAATGAACAAAGTCTTACCCTTCTGTTAATCATGACATATTAGTTTGACATTTAAAACACCTGGCCACTATTTTGCTTCTTTTGTGTGTGTGTGTGTGTGTGTGTGTGTGTGTGTGTAAGTAACTTCTGATTCTGAGCCAAAATTATATTCCCAAGATTTTTATAAAATGTAAAAAAATAATCTTTTACTTTGATGTCCATGACAAAGAAATTCTTCGTCCTCATCCTCCTTCCACTCTTCCTTACTTCTAGAAAGCGTTTTTAGAAAATCATTAGTAATTTCATGATAAATGTTCTATATTTTCATCATATATACCTATATGCTCCCCACCAACTCTTCCTGGACCCTTTTACATATTTCCCTCCCAACTTCATGTCTTTTCTCTCCCCTGAGTTTCAAGGATTTTATGAATGGAAAGCCACAGTGTAAAGTTTTTCTAACACCAAGCCACATTTAAAAAATATTTAACTGTCCCGACCTGCAGGATGTCATGAGAGTCAGGCAAGAGAGTCAGGGATAGGGAATGGGGACAAGAGACACAGAAAGAATGACCACAAGACAGGATTCTGATCAAGTGGCAAACTTTATTTTTCTCAGGCTAGCTTATATAGTCAGTAGAGCAGGATATGGGGAGGGGTATAATGTTTTTTTGTGCACCAGGTGTTAGTGTAGGCAGGATATTAGGAAGGCACAAAGAGGATGTTTGGCAGGGTAAAGAATTCATGAGTAAAAGAGGTCCAGAAAGGGTTGCCTAGGTGACTGATCCTTTGGGTGGAGAACTGGGTCAAGTTGTTTCTTTTCTTGAGCTGAGGTTCTAAGGAGCTGCTATGTAAAGGTTAACTATATGGCCGGTCAAGCATGGCCTAGGAACTCATGCCAATCCTTGAGATCTTTTTCTCCCAAAATTAAACTGTTCCTCAAAGTTACCATGTCCAGTTGCTTATCATGTGACATACAGCTCAGAGCCTCTGTGTCACAGTTATCATGTTCAGTTTCTCCCAAAAGGCTTTGTTCTACAGTTATTGTTTATATGTAGCAGGTTTTATTTATGCTTTGAATTTTAATATTGACACCTTTCCTTTCCCTAACATATATGATTTTTACTTCAACCCTTCCCCTCTAACTGCAGTCATGAACAAGTGAGATACTGAACATATTCACTAGGACTTTGACAAGTATTTTCTTTCTGTCTTATTGAAAGGACCCTAAGCTTCTTTTTGAAACAGGGTTTTCATGTGTTTTCCTTGTATGTTCTGTTAATCGCATAAGAAAGATAGACATCTGTTAATGTACTTTTTTGTTCATTTGTTTAAATTTTTCAACTCAAAAGCCATATAACCTGGAGATTTTAAAAACAAAATGAAATCAATGTGTTTTTGTTTCAAAAGCTACTAAAAATGTTAACTGTAAATGCTGGTAACTCAAAGGAAGATATAATAACTATTTTATTGTGGCATTGTGTTCTTATTGCTGTTTAATTCATGAGTCCCATAAAGAAGGCCAGCAGGACTGTAGTCAGTGGTACTAAAATAGGGCAATCATCACCAAAGCCAGGATAATACGGTTAGGGTAACCAGGTGAAAAGGATCAGTATCCAGTAGATGAGGACTCTGTGAAGTACATGTGCCGGAGTTGGGGACAGGATGGCTCAGCCTTGCAATTGAGGGTCTGAGTCAAAATCTCCAGAATCCACAAAAAGATGGAAATGGAGTGTGAAGATTATAATTCCAGGGCTCTAACACTAAGGAGGAAGGTGGAGGCGTGAGAATCCCCAGAAGTTCCTGGATAGTAGTCAGCACAGGCACAGGCAAAACAATAAAGAGAGCTCTTTTTCAACAGGGTTGAGGGTGGCGTGATCTCTGACCTCCACAAGTTGGTTGTGAGACACCACAGATGGTTTTCAATATAGAAACATGCACACAACCATACATACACACGAACATACACATGAGAGAGAGAGAGAGAGAGAGAGAGAGAGAGAGAGAGAGAGGCTGACAGACATTGTGCAGTTTGTCTTTAAGCATGCTACACAGGCAAGTATATCAGGATTTCATGAGGAATGAGGGAAACTTCTAAATTCTCATAACCACACGGTATCTCCACATCCATAACGTACGCTCCTCAAACATACAGTATCCCCTCAACACACACTGTGTACTCATGTCCATAATGTACCCTCATCCCATACTGTACGCTTACACCCATACTTTATCCTCATACCTATCCTGTACCTCCACACCCATACTGTACCCTCATGCCCACACAGTACCCTCTTATTCAGACGGTACCCTCACACATATGCTGTAATGCCACACCCATACTGTACTATCCTGTCCATACTGTGTCTTCACAACCACACTGTATCCTCATACCCATACTGGACTTTCATCTCCACACTGTATCTTCTTAGATACCCGGTACTTCCACACCCAAACTGTATCCTCACACCAATATCGTACCCTCACCCTACATTCACCTTCATACCCACACAGGACTGTTAGACTGTACCCTCACATCCATACTGTACCAAACAACCATACTGTACCCCCACACCCACGCTGTACTTTCATATACACTATGTATCCTCGTGCTCATACTGTACCCTCATGCCATACTGAACCCTCCCACCCTCACTCTATCCTCTCTTCCACATTGTACCTTCAAATCTACACTGTACCCCCACACCCACAGTGTAGCATCTTACCCACACTGTACCCTCTCATCCAGACTGTACTTTCATACCTACAATGGACCCTCATGATCATACCTTCACACACATACTGTACCCCCATACCCATACTGTACCCTCTCACCCACACTGTATCCTCCTATCTACACTGTTTCTTCATCCCAACACTGCATCTTCTCACCCCTACTGAACCTTCACACCCATATTGTGTTTTATACCCACACTGCACCCTCACACAGGCCATACCTCCATACCCGTACTATACATTCGCAACCCACACTGTACCTTCATACTCCCACTGCATTCCCACGCCCACAATGCACCGCTGTGCCCATACTGTACCCTCACATACTCACGGTACCATCACACTCACACTGTTCTTTATATTTATACTGCACTTTCGTATACACACTTACTGGTACACTTCTGTGTGAACCTCTTAATTTCTAGTGGATACAGTTTCTCAATTATTCATGATCACTGGAAAAGGACATGGACTGAATAAAACCAGTGAATGTAGTCCAAACTGCCAAATCCCATTGTCTTTTTTTTTTCTACACACAATAAAATGTGTTGGTATGTCAGGGAGAATAAAAAGCTCTCACTACTAAAAATCAAAACATATATGAAAGCTGCCACCTGGACAAGGTAAAAGGTCAAGTACATTATAAATGTAAAGTGAAAAAAATAGCTTAATTTATGCTTGTCACAACGTGGTATAGTAAAATTGTTACAAAACAAATATGCTATGACTATTTTTCTTAATATTGTTGTTATGTAAGTTATAAAAAGAATTTTTCCTGTTTTATCTTTTAATAGAGATGGTTCACTTAAATTTGGAGTCTGTTGTGTTTGCAGCTTTTTTCTGTTCTAATTAATTAATTTTCATTGAAATGTTTTAATGAATATATTTCATCAAATTCTTGACTCTCTTCTAACTACATCCCAATTCATCTCTTCCTCCCAAGAGAACAAAAATGATACACACAAAATACAACAAGCAAACAGGTAACACCAAAACGAAACAAAGCAAACAAACAAACAAAAAACAACAACCAAAATAACAAAAAACAGGATTCTGTAGTTGGTTGATTTTTACTCTTTGGATCTTTTGGGGGGCCTGCCACCCCACTTCCCAAATAAATCACACAGATAGAGGCTTATTCTTTCTTATTACTGTCCAGCCTTAGATTTACTTGTTTCTTGCCAGCTTTTCTGAGCTTAAATTATGCTGCCTATCTTTTGCCTCTGGGCTTTTACCTTTATCTATTTCCATTTATCTTTTTCTTTTCTTCTTCTTCCATGTCTGATTGGGTAGCTGGGTGGCTAGTCCCTTCTTTTCTCACTCCTTGATCTCTTTTCTCTCTTTTTCTCCTTCAGTTTATTTTCTCTGCCTGCCAACTCTGTCTATCCTTTCTCCTGCCTTGTAATTGGCTGTTCAGCTCTTTATTAGTCTAATCAGGTGTTTTAGACAGGTAACACAGCTTCACAGAGTTAGGCAAATGCAACATTAATGAATGCAACACATCTTTGCATCATTAAAAAATAACCCAATACAAAAACAAATATAACACATCTTAAAATAATATTCTATCACCAGATTCCATTTTATGTTGGCCAACTACTCCTTGCCATGAGGGCTTCCCTGAAGTATGGTTGACATACCTAGTAATATTCTATTGAAGAAAACTGATATCAACTACAGGAGGTATCAATTATAGATATTTTCTTGATTAGCGGTAGGAGTTACTGTCTACTTAGCTGGCTTAGCCCTGGGATATTGTCAGGTTTTAACCTCTGTGGGTTTTTTAATACTGTCACAGTCACTGTGGGTTCACACATGTATCAGTCCTTTTGTGTCTGGATGAGTCTGTTAGTGGTCCACCAACTGTGGCTCTTTAAATCTTTCTGCCTTCTCTTCCTCAAAGATCTCTGAGCCTTTAGGTGAGGGGTCTGATAAAGATTCCCCATTTATGACTGAGTGCTCCAGAGTCTCTTACTCTCTGTCCATTGTTTGGGTGTGGATCTCTGTTTTAATAAGAGGAAGCATTTCCCATGAGGGATGAGTGAATCCCTAATATATGGGTATAGTAATATGCTATTAAGAGTTAATTCATTCCAATGCCCTTTAGCAGAATTAACTCTTTTCATGTCTTTAAAATCTTAAGGCAGAGGTTGTTTCTGTTACATATAGTTATTGTAGGGAAGTTAAATACATCAGCCAAAATTCAATATATAGATAATAGTCACAAACCTGACTTAATTTTCCATGACTTACTCAGACAAATATTTCATTTAAAGTTGTAAATTTCTTAAGTTTGCATAGAATTAAGAATTCATTGAAAATTAGCCTTTTTAGATCTCATATTTTGTTCTGTTCAATTTGTTCTCCTCAGTAAATACAGACCAAGGTTCAAAGATTCTAAGTCAATCTCCCATAAGTGACATAGAAAGTTAAAGATGTGTAGATGAAAGATAATGAAATAAAGACAAGGAAACTTGTTATAGACTAGGATAAAAAAGACTTCAGCTGGGGGATAAAGCAGCATTTTGACAACTATGATCAATGTCCGATGGGGAGATGCTATGTGGCCAAAAATGATGCTCATCAGAGATCCAACAAGAGAACTCTCAGAGGAAGGAGGGGTTCATTTGAAATCTTAAGAATGTTACCAGTCAAGGAAAAGAGAGCCAAGGCACCCCATTTCCTATTATTAAGTAGGAATGACAACTGAGGAAGAGCCTGAGCTATGTGAAATTATTCTTTTCCATCAAGACAAAACATAGTCCAACACATTTTGACAGATCTTCCCCTACTGCTGTGGCAATGTTCATAGCAGATTAGCGATATAGAGTGGCTTTCAATAAAATGTCAACACTTCTCATTACGGTGTGTGTAACAATGCTATCTCACTCAAGGGAAATATTGTGACTAAGATCTCTAAGGTAAATATTATGAAATGAGAGCTAATACTGGATTTTGAATGAAAGTGTTCAACATCAGATTTTCATTCTGTCAGCAAGCTTCCTTTGCCACAATGAAAGGTCTGTTTTCACTTCTGAGAACTAGTAACATAGCTCGTGTTTTCATCAGTAGTTTTACATGATGCTTTATTACAATGACATCATTTTTTGATATCTCGTAAAATGGTGAAATCCTCTCAGTGATGAAACACCAATGCATTACTCTGAATGAGCAAGGAAAAAAATGGGAAAATTGTTTTGAAGGATAAATAGGGTGGAGCTAGAGAGTGGCTCAGGGATGAAAATTCTCATGGCTTTTTCAGAGGATCCAGGTTCTGTTCCCAGCTCTTAATCATATGTGGCTTCGGGTCCAAGGGATTTGACACACTCTTCTGGCCTCTGATGGTATTGCATACACAGGGTGCAATACACACATGGTGACAAACACTCATGCACAAGAAATATAAACAAAGAGATCTATCCTGAAAAAGAATAGATGCATATTAAATTTAAATTTAAAAATACATCACATGTATTCATTTAACCAAAAACTGTTACTAAAATTCAAGTTTTGTTTTTAAATTGACCATTTCTGAAAATAGTCACTAAAGTAATAAACTAGAATAAAAATAAAATGGAATGTTAAAACTGCACTCTGAGAAGAAAAGCATACAGATTAAAATAACAATTTGGGGGCTGGAGCAGTAGCTTACTTGTTAGTATTCTTGCCTAACATTCAAGAATGCCCGAGTTCAACCCCTAGCACTGTATAAACCTGCTGTAGAGACAAATGTCTATAATTCTGGCATTTACTTAAAATGTGGGCACAGAGGACCAGAATTTCAAGGTTATCCTCAGCTGTATATCGGGTTCCAAACCTGTCTGGCATGCACAGGGCTCTACTTTGAAATATAGTAGTAATTTTTTCATATAGGTAAGGAGTCTATCTTTACTTGGGAATGGCTTTCCTCTGTCTCTATGGTTTGTACTTATTTCAATTTTATGTGGAAAGTTTTCGAAGTTGTGACAAATTATCCTTCCTGCTTATCCTTGTACTTTTCAAAACTTTGTAGAATGTACCTTTTTCTGTGGTTTCAGTTCCCTATGGTCAACACAATCAGAAAAAAAATTGAATGGAAAATTCTAGAAATAAATATGCAACACTGTCTTCAGCAACACAACAGATCCTGTGCTATCCTACCTACAATGCTGGAGGTCCTTGCAAGTCACTTAGTACAGATCATGGCTGTCAGGCCTGATCCTCTTTGACAGTTTCCAAGTAACCTGTATTGTACAATAGTGATGCTGGAAACTTGCTTATGAGAAAAGTCAGTTACAAAAATTTTCCTGTTAAAAGATAAAAGGAAATAATCTAGACTTAGTAAAGGAAGAAAATAATCTTATTTGGAAGGTTTCAGCACTACAGTTTTGTGAAATAGTATAGTATCTAAAACTGTATGTGTTTCTCTTCTCATATGTAAGGCTCAGTACCAGATGTGGTTTCAGGCATCCACCAGGCATAAAATGCATGCCCTGCCTAGATTGTAAAGAGGTACATGTAGCTAATTAGTAAATGTAGTACATGACATAGCTATCATTCTTTCAATGAGAGAATTTTAATAAAAGCTTTTAAAAAGTAAAATCCATTTTCCTCATTGATAGCTAACACATTGTAGACTAGATCTCATGAACACATTCTTCCTAGCTGTGAGTCTAAATCCTCTAAAAAACAGGTCCTCCTAACTCTTAAGTATTAACCTTTTTAACTTAATTTATTTTTGAGAACTTCATACATGAGTACGTATTCCCACCATTCCCTCTCCCTTCTCTTCCCCAACCAATTCCTGCAGTACCCCACAACCCCATTTCTTTTTGTGTGTGTGTTTTATTTTTTTATTTGAATTAGAAGCAAGATTGTTTTACATGACAATCCCAGTTCCCTCTTCCTCCTGTCCTCCCCTACCCGCCCCCAATAAAACCCTGCCTATCACATATCCTTTCTGCTCCCCCTGGATGGTGAGGCCTTCCATAGGGTGTCATCAGAGTCTATTGTATCCTTTGGGATGGGGCATAGGCCCACCCCTGTGTGTCTTGGCTCAGAGAGTATTCCTCTATGTGAAATGGGCTCCCAAAGTCCACAACTATGCTAGGCATAAGTACTGAACCACTACTGGAGGTTCCATAGATTTCCGAATTTTCCTCACTGAAACCCATGTTCCTGGGATCTGGATCAGCCCCATGCTGGTATTCCAGCTATAAGTCTGGGAGCAAGAGTTCCCCAATGTTCAGGTCAGCTGATTCTGTGGGTTTCACAAAGCCTGATCTGGACCCTTTTGCTCCTCACTCGTCCTCTGCATCTGGATTTCAGTTCAGTTCAGTGATTAGTTGTGGGTGTCTGCTTCTACTTCCACCAGCTGCTGGATGAGGGCTATCGGGGAGACATTTTAGGTTTACAGAGAAATCAGGCACTAGGGAAATATCTGGAGATTTACAAAGCTAACAATATAGGCAACAGAGGAGAGGCTACCTTAAATGCTCTCCCCTGATAATAAAATTGATGACTGACTTATAATCTCATTCACATAGCTGAACTCTCCTTTAATTATTATTGTTATACATATGTAGGGAGGGTCTTGCTCACATATATACATGTGTGTTTAGGGCTAATGAATTGGAATTTGATAACTCATCATTGGGCATGTACCAGGAGAAAAGCAATTCTCCCTCTCTTATTGGCCATTGTTTGTCTGTAACCCTTCATCTTGGTTTGGGATCATGTGAAATTTCTTCTGTCCATGTTGTCATGTTAAAAAGCATTGTCATTATCAAGGTCTTGTTGGGAAACTTGTTGATATTTCATAAGTATGTCATGTCTACAACACACTGTTGGGCAGTAGGCATCCTGTCCTCTAGATTTACTCTCTTTCTACCCCTTCTTCTGTGTTTTTTCCTGTGCTTTGGGCATATGGGTTATGTTACAAATACATTGGTTGTGGGTGAACTCAAGGCATTCAGAATACTGAACTGTAAAATCTACAGTCTGTGGTGATATCTTGCTTGTACAAATAAATCATGTCTGAAGATCAGAGGATGGAGCTTGCCACTAGCTAACCATAGAGATCTGGAGGCTGTACAGACAGACTGGAAGTGAGATGGCTGGGAAGAAACAGGGAGTGAGATGGCTGAGCAGACAGAAGAAGTGAGCTAGCTAGGGCGAGAGAAGACAAAAGCAGGTAGAAAAAGGAACTTGCTCTCTTTTCCAGGGGAAACTAAAAAGGTAAAGGTGGTTTTGACTTGCTCCTTTTTCTCTCTGATCCCTCAGCACTTTTCTCTATATCTGACTCCAAGTTTTTATTATTTAAACCAACTAAGAACTCCATTTATAACAGTCATGGACATTGGAGGATATCCTCAGAGAAAAACCTCCTCCCATGACTGATCTAACCAATCAAACCATACTCTCTACTTTTTATGCTATAATAGTTCAAACAGTAATTTTAAACACTTGTTAGGATTTCTTGGAGAATATTTTACTACCAAGAATGCAAATCTGTCAGAGAAACCGATCTCCCTCCTTAAACACTGAATAACTAAATGGTAACTCTTTACATGCTACCTACAATATAGATTATTACAACATTGTTGTAATAACAATCATCTTGAGTAAAATGTTGTGACTCATTATTATATAGGGATGGCATAAAGTGAGAAGTAATGCTAATATCAAGAATTTAGCTATCTCTAGGCCTGGTTGCACACGCCTTTTAATCCCAGCATTTGGGTAGCAAAGGCAGGTGGAACTCTGTGAGTTCAGGGCCAGCCTGGTCTACAAAGCAAGTTTTAGGACAATCAGGGCTTTTACACCCAGAAACCACATCTCAAATAAAAAGAATAATATATATATATATATATATATATAATATGATATATAATATATAATATGGATATTATATATATATATATATTATATATATATATCTACCTTACGAAAGTTTTAAGAGTACAATAAATCTTGGCTATTATAACACATACACACATTATTTTCATGAATAACAACTAGAAATTTTGTTCAGTTTAACCTTAAAAGTTATAGATGTTTCAGGGAAAATGTGATAACTTCTTTATGAATTACATTTTTATAATTCAAAATCAGTGTCCGCAATCATAAATACATTAATATGCGATTAATAATTGAAGGAATAATTAGAATTTTTAAAAGATGTGAAACATAGCATTTTAGAAACACGGAGCATATTCTAAACACAGTGATGTTCCTCGAATGTTTACATAAACACAGAAATGACCTTCTCATTCAAACCTTGCTAATGGGCAATTACTACTGCATGCTTATCCTAATGCACTTCCTAGTCTCTGGAATGTGCTGTTTGGCTTTTTGTCCTGTTTCACATCTGACTTTGTTCATTACTACTCATGCCTCAGCTTTCAGATTCCTGTGGCTCCCATTTTCTAACCAGCCTTACTAATGGTAGAATTGTCCTAAGACACCAATTTTGTCATGCCTGAACAGTAAGCATGCTTCCTATAAGTGCAGAATTTCAGGCTCTGTTCCCAGAAAAATAAGCTGTGGTGTGTGGGTGCATGGGTCAGAAAGTAGCAATCTATCAAATAGTATGTCTCCAGAATCCACAAACTTTTAAAATAGCATTAGCATTTCCTAGACAATTATAGCCCTGTATCCTGTAATAGTAGTTCAACATAATGAGACATTGGCCAACCTAGAACCTTCTTCAGTAACTACCAGTGACAGATGGTTTTAATAGCTAATTTAATGCAGACTAGAATCGTCTGGGAAAAAACTCTCCATGAGGCATTTTCTAGATCTGGTTGACTTATGGGTATTCCTGTGGGGCACTGCTATGATTATTTGATTGATGTGGGAATGCCCAGCCTACTGAGGCATCATCCCCTGGCTGTGGGTCTTGGACTGGATAGAATAGACAAAGCAAGTTGAGCACTAAGTATGCTCAGATGTGGTCACAAATGTGGGTGTGAATTTCTGCTTCAAGTTCTTCCCTCCTTACTCCCACATGACAATAGGCTAATCTGAAATTTTGAGTGAAAACAAACCCTGTCTCCTCTAAGGTGTTTTTATTAGGGAACTTTCTTACAGACCTGTGAAGGAAACAAAGGCATTCTTCATCATCAAAGAAACTAAACCTCATTTTCTTACTGTCTCAAGAGAGTCTGCTAAGTGAGGCATCTCTCTGTATTTATATGGCAAGTCTTTATCTCTTCCCCATCTTCATTTCACCATTCACCATGACTAGAAGGCTACTTTTTACCGCACTCTGCTCCAATCTAGAACATTCCTTATTTCTGTTACCTACCCTAGACCCTCAGAGCTGTGTTTTAAGCTAATAGGTCAATATATTATCTGATCTAAAAAGTCAGCAGGTAGACTTATGTCCTTCTTTGCCTATTTGTATCAGATTGTATTATCAGTATTTATTTTTTCTGCCCCATGCATGATAAAGCATTGAAAATGCTAAGCCTGCTTGCACATATTTTTTACTACCAAGATCAACAAAATATCTGTCATAGATGGTGGTCTTAATCAATATTTGTTCAGCTAACTTTATCCCAGATCTCTATCTGAACTTATTTGCATGGTGTTCTTTTCAGATCTATATACTGTTGAAATATAATAGCTTTTCTAAATTGTTGGCACACTCCCTGCAGCTTTAGGATTTCAAAATTTCTCACTTTCTCTCAGCTACTTTCAGCTGAAGAAAACTTTTCTCCCAGTCTTTTACCAGTGATCATCATTTCCATTTTAATTTGTTTTCATTCTTTCATCACACACACACACACACACACACACACACACACACAGAGAGAGAGAGAGAGAGAGAGAGAGAGAGAGAGAGAGAGAGAGAGAGAGAGAAACATCTTATGTAGAGAAAATGATTTGGTTGGGCTTACAGTCTTCAGTCTTGCAGGTTTCATTCAAGAAAGATGGATGTAACCCTGCAACAGCATGTTCTGCTATGTCAGGAAGCGGTTTTGAAACTTTTTTTTTCTACCTTGGAGCCAGGTAAAAAAGAGACAGAGAGGAAGAAAAGGAGTGCCATGGTCCTTTCCAAAGCATGGTCTTGATTTCCAGACTTCCTCTAGTGGCATCTACCTCTCACAGTTCCCAACATCTTCCAGCAACCCTGTAGGCTGAGGTCTGAACTTTGCCCCATGGCCTTAGGGCATATTTCAGATCAAAATGAAAATGAACACAGAGTGATTCCATCAGATAATCCCAATATCAGAAAACCTAATGTAGTAGCATCCTTATGCCTGAACCTATGAATTTCTGAAATTCCTATTTGTTGTAACAATGTTGTAGGTCCCTGTCTTTCACTGAATGCATTGAGTTCTTCTGTCATCAAAATATCTTTCTTGCTTTCCCTTGCTGCAGTTTTTCAAAGATATTTGGCTTATGCTAATTAATTTATTCTAATCTGCATTCAAATTCAGGTGTATCAACCTCTCAACAACCTTTTCTCTAAAATAATGACACTTTTTTACTAATGAGTTTATATATAGTCTAGGAACAACTGCCAGCATGGTAACAGTCACTTTTAGTCAAGTTTTCATAATAGTCTTCTGAAGTATTCTCATCAATTCCATTCACTAATATTCCTGTTCTATAGCAATAATGTAGAGCAACACAGGCCATTCGGCCACATGTGGCAAAGTTCCAAGTTGAACTGACACTCTTTCCCTTATTGACCTTGTTCTCCCTCTAACTACAATACCAGGATGATATTGCTGAGATCCCAGTAACACATCTTCCAATCTCCATTAGATATGTGGGTATTCCAATAGCCAAAGATCAGCTTTACTTCATTAGCTCAGGCCCTGCTGACTTTCCTTCTCTCATGCCTAAAATCTTGGTTATTTGCTAGTGTTCTGTTATACATTATTACCCTTACAACCCAGTGATATATTTTCAATCTTTGAAGTGCTTTCTTCAAATCTTTATGCACTGGAAACTTAATATATTTAAATTCTTTCATGGATATGTCTATATATGATTATAGGATCCTGTGTGTGAGCATGTGTGTGAGTGTGTGTGTGTGTGTGTGTGTGTGTGTGTGTGTTCAGAATATGTGCATGAGTGTGGATGCCAGGGTGGGCAACAGTTATCTTACTAACTAGCTCTCAACTTATATCTTGAGACAGGCTCTCTGTTAAATGTGGAGCTTGACAATTTGCCTCAAATGACTGACTGGATCCATCAAGGATTCACCAATGTCTTTGTTCCTACCCCAATGCTGGGGTAGCTGATGCATACTGTCTGGCTGTGCTTGACATCTGAACTTTGTTTCTCCTGCTTTCACAACTAGCACTTTATTGACTGAGTCATCTCTCCACACTCATTAATATTCAAAGGCTTATGTAAATGATATTTACAGGTGAGATCTTTAGAAAACATTTAGGATTAAATAAATTCATGATGGCAGAGCCCCATGATGACATTAGTGGTTTTATAACAATAAGAAGAGAGATACCAGCTAGTAAGCTTGCTGTCTTGCAATATGATTTCCTCTGCTACATTATTGTGTGGCAGAAGGCTCTCTTGAGAGAACTGTGCATTGCTTTTGGCCTCCTAGTTACTCAAAATCCTAACAACAGTAACAAAAATTTTTAATTGCTCAGTCTTATATATTTTGCTATAGCATTAAATATGGAATGATCCTTCTAGCTCCTTTTGTCTTTTCAAACTTTACCCTTCTAAGTAAAAAAACCTGTGCATTGTGTCTGTCTTTTCCAGCTTCATGTTTACTAGAGAGACCCAACTTTATTCTGTCATCATTTCTTGTCATCCAGACCCCTGTGTGGTTATGATCACTTATAACTTTGCCAAATCTAAGTGACTGAATCATCATAGTATATATAACAATCACAAACCTAGGTGGTGGGATGTAGGATAAAGCCCTTAGAGTAATTCTTTGCATTTACATCAAAGCAAAATTTAAAACACAGTTCAATTGCAGTTACAGATGTCCCTAACTTAGGATAGTTCCATATCACAAGTTTGTCTTTGCCATGGTGGAAAAGCAATGAATATTCATCTAAGGTTGCCTTTTGAATTTTGATGTGGATCGTTTCCTGGACTATTAATATGTGGTGTGACACACTGGCACTATACTGGACAGTGAGAGCAACTGAGCTGTAGTTCCCTGTGGAACACTTGATCACTGGAATTCCAAAGCAGGTTTCAAAAGTTTGCTCTGGGATTGAGCTATTAGACTGGGAAGCAGAGTCATGTTAATCATATTTTTACCTAATCTTGTCACTCTGTGTGGAATTATTGACATGTAACTTGATTGCAAGTAGAGGAGTATTTGGACATCTAATCGTATGGATGCTTCCTAGACACTAATATCACCTAAATCTCTTAGGATCACCACAAGGACAAAGAAGACAATTAAATGTTTAAAATAGATCAAACAGTCATTGTGGTAGGACACACTCACAATCTCAGCAGTCTGGAGGCAGGTGCAGGAGGCCATGCTTCAAAAACAAGAAAAGAAGGCAGGTGTGTAGGGAGACACAGTAACCACGCCTCCTAAGGGCCAGCTACAGGTGTACTTAACCACGCCTGTCAGGGCGTGGTTAAGGGGTGTTCAGGATGACCCATGGGGGTTCTTAAGGGACCACGTACTTGAATAGCCCCTTCTCTCTGGCCTGGCTGTCTTGCTGCCCCTGGCATGCTCTGGCTTGCGTTTGGGCTGGCGTTTATCTAAATAAAGAAATCTTAGCCTTATGGACTATGGATCATCTTTGAGCTCACGCAGCATGCAATAATCAACACAGGTGACAGGAAATAAAGGGGCGGTAGAGAAGGGAGAAGTGAGGGGAGGGGACAAGCGAGAAGGAGTGGAAGCCAGAAGAGCATCTTGGAAATTTGGCATATATGGCAAGTTGTTTCTCTGCTATGAACGTTACAGTCCTCTCATTAACATCTAGTCAGCAAATAAAGGAAGCATTACTTCTCTAATAAATGACACTACTCGGTCTTCCCAGGACTTTGCCTGGTGTCCTTTAGTCATGTGAGGGTGGAGTGAGAAGAGAAAATGCCACCTGTGATCCAGAAATGAAGCCTTGCCCCCTCACATTAAATCAGCAAGAACACTGACCTGTCTTCAGTCTATCATATGTGGGAGATGAATTTCTGTTGCTTACAAGCCATCCAAACTTTGACATTTTGTTTATAGCTGCCTTGGAGGAGAAAACAAGCATTAAGCCATGACACATTTCTCTACAGCATTTCCATAGTGTCACAGGGAAAGGAGACTCTGTTGCATAACATTTTCAGAAGCACCCTTTAAAGGAAAATTTAAAACGTCACTTATGAGAGAAAGGAAATCTGTATTATCCAAAACACATTCAAAGCTTAGAGTATACCCCCCCCCACCCACCCCACCCACAAAAACACACACACACACACACACACACACACACACACACACACACACACACACACACCACCTAGTAAAGCAAACCATTTTAAGCCTACTACTTTAAGGTAGCGTTTTACATAATAAATCCTGAACTGCACCATTAAGGTTCTGTATGCTAAATAATTCCATGCTTTCACTTATCGCAATCAGAGGTGGATCCCAATTCTATTTCCTTAACAGTGGGAGGGAAGCAATAGAAACATCAGTGATGCTCTTTATCACTTACAAGATGAACCTTCATTGTTCCTGGGTCTCACATCACTTTCAATTTTATATGTAGCAAGAATCTTAAATGAGTTTAAATCTAAACCAAGTGAACTAGCTCTTAATCTTTATTCTTCTTTTAAAGAAAGGAAAGCCCAAAGACACATCACCACCTGTGCCATGCTTTGGTTAAAAGATGTTGATTATTCCAACTGTGTTTGATTTTCTTCTTCACATGTTCTCTGTCAGTATAGATAGAGCGTGTGCAAGTTAATAAAAAAAATGGTACACATATAATAATGTAGTTTGAATGTGATAGAATAGAAAATGGTGTGTTGTTGCTACCAGCATCAAAAATTAAAATCCAAATGCTTGCGATTAGATGCGCTACTTCTGCTCTTGAGAACCTCCCTAGCTCAAGAGAACCGTAAGTGTGGCTGCCATTAGAGGATGTCAGCACACTGTAAAACCAATTAAGGCAAGGCTGCAGTGGTGGGTAATTACATGAGTTTAAAAAAAACGTTGTTGACAAAAATCTTGATAAATAAAAAGGGAGAATATTTCAGCTTCTGTGTGCATGGCCTGGAATCCCCCGGTAGCCATTCTTGCTTGGAGACAGCACTGCTCGCCATGTTTAGTTTTATGAGTCCCAGAATACCTTTTGAATCTGAATGTTATTCCCAGGAAGTGGTTATTACTTTAGCGCTTAAAAACTAAATGTTTAGTTAATATAAAAGAAGATACTTGATTAATAGTGACTATGGCATACTTGTAAGCCTGCAATGTGCACGCATGGCATGTGTGTGTGAGCATGTGAACGTGTGTGTGTGTGTGTGTGTGTGTGTGTGTGTGTGTGTGTGTGTGTGTGTGTGTTTTCCTGCATGTGCGTGAGAGTGACATTCCTGTTTGCATATTTGAAAAGGGCATATGATAATGTTGACTCTCCCTTTATTTTCAGATAAACAAACACATTCTCAGAGGCTAATTACTCATGAGAATGTGGCTCAGGGCAGGTGTGTGGAATGTGTATAAAGAATGGAGCTCACAAACACTGTCTGAGTCATGTCCCAAAGGATTCGGGCAAAAGTACAATCCTAAAACTGAAAGACCTTGGACCTAAACCAACCTCATTTCATCCAATGAAACTGAGATCAGGACATATAAAATAACTGCAAGTTCAAAATTGGGCTTAGATTCTCTCTATCCAGCTGCCATCCATTCCTTTTCCATACTTAGCTGGGGTGTTCTGTCTAGTAAAGTGCCTGAAAAACAAGTATGGGAATGAATGATTATCCAATTAAGAAAAACATACTGGTGCACATATGGAAATTACCTGAAAATTTCTACTTCAAAAATAATTTAAATACCTTAGTAATGTATAGAAATGCAATTATTTACCTTTGTTTTTAAATGTGGTTCTTTTCTAGCAATGAGCCCATTTGACATGACAAACAAATTTGTATTGTTCAGCCAGTA
Organism: Cricetulus griseus; assembly: GCF_003668045.3. NCBI lineage: Eukaryota > Metazoa > Chordata > Mammalia > Rodentia > Cricetidae > Cricetulus > Cricetulus griseus. The sequence goes on from NW_023276807.1 coordinate 6,694,969, forward strand.
CCAAGGTTAGATACCTGAAAGGTTAGATACCTGAATTATTGTCTTCAGGAGTGTTGAAAAGTTAGTTAATGCCACTAACAAAAGATCCAAAATGGTTAGGGATGAGTGTTGTTAAATTACATGGATTCAGAGCAGTTTCCTGGCCCCAGTTTTACTGAATTGCATAGTCTGAGGTTATTATATTAATTCTCTGGAACAATGTAGCACTTGCTTATGCAGTAGAGATAAATATACACTTAACTAACAGATTCACGGTGTTGCCCAAATAAATACGGTTATGCTCTTATTATTGTTATTTCATTGTTATTTTAATCCCAGTAATTACAGTTGAAAGTCATTTTTATTATATGTATTTATCTGCTAAGAAGTATGAAGACAGACTTAATGTCAAGAAATAAATTGTTCACTGTGCATAAAACTCAGCTTCAAACTGATCAAGGAACTAACTTAAGACCTGATACCTAGAGTCTGATCAAGGAGACAGTGCAGAATACCCTGGAATTTATAGGAACAACAAAGGACTCTCTGGACAGGATCCCAGTTTTACAAGTTAATAAATGGGATCTCATGAAACTAAAAACTTCTGTAAAGCAAAGGACACCATTATTCAAGTGAAGGGGCAGGCTACAGAATGGGAAGAACATCTTTACCAGCTATTTATGTGACAGAGGGTTAGTGTCTAGAATAAACAAAGAACTAAAAGCAAAACAAAAACAAGATGAAATAAAAATAAAGAAAAAATCCAACCCAATTAAAAATGGATCAAGGAAGTAAACTGAGCATTCTCAAAATATGAGACAGAAATTGCTGAGAAATTTATATATTACAATGTTCAAAATCCTAATTCTCGGGAAGTGGAAACCAGAAGTACTTTGATATTTTGTGTTACAGCAATCAGAGTGGCCAATATTGAAAAAACAAAAGCAAAAACAAACAGTAATGATAAACCATCTATAAACAAAGGACAAGGGATGTTAAAATAGATGCAGGAAAAGAGGAACATGTGTTCACTTCTGGTGGAATTGCAAAGTGTAATAAAGCTATCATGAAAACCACAGTGGAGTTTCTTTAAGAAAAACTATGTATAGATCTACCACATGATCCTGGGTATATTATCCAAATGGTGCTGCATCCACTACAGAGATATTGCCAAATAATGTTTATTGCTGTTCTGTTTACAATAGTGAAGATATGCAAACAAGCTAGACATTCATCAACTGATGACTAGATAACAAACTCATGTACATTCGCACATTGTATATTATTCAGTTCTTAAAAAAAATTACATTTATGTGGAGTTTGGAAATACTCATTCCATACTAAGTATCCCAGACTCAGAAAGACATAAATCAGACATTTTCAGTCATATTGCTCATTTTCAATCTTCATATACATAGGTTTCATTTGAAATACCTATACAGGTTTTAAAAAAAATAACCAGTAAAGGAACATGGGGAAAATATCTTTCAAGGGAGTTGATATAAAATATGGTTATGTGAAGATGGGAAAGGCAATAATGGATAGGGAAGGATTAAATGAGGTGGGATGGGGGTGCAGAGTAGAGGAGATAATAGGGGAAGAATAACTAACACAAGGGATTTTGGAAAATTCTATATGGAAACATTCTACTGTAGAAACTTCGTAAATATATATACAAATGCATGTTACAAGCATTTAAGTGCAGGTGCCCTATAATGGGGAAGAATCCCCTGCTAACATAATATGTTACCCAGTACCAGAAATGAATTATGTCTTTTTGAGTTTTTAACTAATGGGTTTCCATATGCCTCTCAACTTATAAGCTGTTGTTGTTGTTTAGTTAGCTTCAGTAACAGGTAAGAGCCTATTCTGTAGACACCACACATTACATAAAATCTGGTAAAAATCAACCTTGTCTTAACCTGGAAGTTTTATTCAGACTGGCTGGTTTTCCTAGAGAAGGAAGGTGCTAACCACCCTACTGGAGGAGAAAACTAAAAAAATCAATGTTACCTAGCCTTGAAAACTGTGAGCTACAAAAATGACTCGGTAAAACATGCACACTGGCACAGTAATGGCACAAAAGTTATGAAGTAACCAAATACTTTGTGACATGATTGAAGAATCACTTAATCTATACCTGCAAAGGTCATAGGCCATATGAGAGAATCTACTGATACTACTCTTCTAAATGGACATACAATTCAAAGTAAATCCTGTCCTAATTTACTTCCCGTTTCCCCAATTAAACATCAACCAAAAGCAAACTGGGGAGAAAATGGTTTATTTCAGTTTACATGTTTATTATGGAAAATGATTTGTTACAACTTTTCAGTTCATCATTCAAGGAAGTTATGGCAGAGACTTAAGGTGGGAACCTGGAGGCAAAAGCTGAAGCAGAGACTATGGAAGACTTTCTCTTCATAGCTTTCCATGTTTGCTTTCTTATACATACCAGGACACCATGCCCAGGGATGGCATTACATACAGTGGGCCCATCTCCTATCAATGAGTAATTAAGAAAATTTCCCACAGATGTGCCATTAAACAATGTGATGAATAAAATTCTTCACTTTACATCTTCTATGTTCATTGACTGATTTATTTCAAGTTGGCTAAAAGTAACCTATACAACTCCTAATGACTATTGCTATAATCTTAGATTAAAATAGCTCTTAGCCATTAGCAAGAACCTTCATCTTGCAGTAGATATCAACTAGCACAGAAACTCACAACTAGTTAATGTGCAGAGAATATGCAACTGCCGAGTGTTGGGCCCTAAACTGTACATCTGTATCACTTTAAGCCTTAGGGGTCATTGTAGAAGGTATTCAAGAGTCAGCGGTGGTGGATAACTATAAAAAACCCCAACAAAACAAAACCCAATGTTCTCCAGACACAATGGGATATTTGTACATATGAACTCACAGAGTCTATGGCAGCATGCACAAGAGCCTTCAAATTCAAACCAGAAAAAATCTGAGGAAGGAGACATGGACATGAAATCCCACTACTAGGAGTTACACTGTTACTTTATGATAGTGAAAACTATTATGTTTTTTCCATCTCCTTGATTCTGGGGGATGAGGAGGAAGAGTAGGTTGTGCAATGACTTGACAAATAAAATATGGCTGACATAACAATGCATTAGCCTGGATTTAACCCTTAACTTAACAGGCACTGTCCATTTCTTGTCTGTTTTAACACTGAAATAATGCAGAGGTCATTACATGGCAATGTACTCAAAGCCACAGGGACATGTAGAATGCCAGATGCCAAGATCCCATGTTTTGTGAGAGGAGATGACAGGGAAAAAACAGAATGGCACAAGTTCAGTGAGGAAATTCACACCTGGAAACTGGGTTCTACTGTACTAACCACCAGACCCTTGGCTTCCGGAGCAGAGTAACACCAGGCAGCTGGGCTCTTGTTGAATTGCTGGTGCACAAAATTGCAAGTGATGAATAGTTGATGCCACTGTGTTTTGGGGTAGCCATTTTCTGTGTCAAAACAAACTAACTTTTGCCTGTGTCTGAACACATTAAAGTTGTCCTCTGAAAGAATAAATTTTCCAACAGTAATACTTAAATACATATGTAAATAAATGAGTATTAAGAAAATTATCGATCTCATATATTTAACATTAAATTCCAAGGTGCAGATGTGGTAGCACATATGTAAAATCTTGAAACTCATGGGAATGAATAGGAATAGGGAATGAATTTCACACCTGCAAGACAACACCTATTAATGGCCATTAAATACTTTGTTCTGAATCTTAACATGGATACCGGGGTCACTGTGAAGTCTTGTAAGTGCAGTGACTCTTCACAGAATGAAATGCCATAGAGTAAAACGCCAGCTGTGGAATCATTCAAAAGTCCATGTCAGTGGGCCGGAAACTGTCATATGAACTTCAGAGAGGAAAAGCCTTTAAGTGGAAGTTGCTTTGCTCCCACTAAGCAGAGAAAGAATGAATGACCTATAAATCATTTTCTGCAGACATCAGCCCAGCAGACTTCAGTAAGAAGGGTTAGAAATCTACACCATGGTACTACCTTGGCATAAATCCAAGGTATACAGAGGTGACTCTTAGTAGATGGCTTCTGCTCTAGACTGCTATGTGTGCCTGCCATATTCACTGGTAACTTACTTGCTCTTCAGCCTATGCAGAAATTCAAGGACAAACAGGCTGTGTAAATGAATCTTATGCAGGGTGCTTGTAGCTACCAGCAGGAAATATCACATGTCTGCATGCTTTTAGATCCCTGCTAGATTTGTACAGAGATGGTAATGTGGTTTGGGTCAGGTGCTTCTGATGTGGAGGTAAAATATTATGGAAGATGACAATGAAGCCTTAACCTAACCTTGCTCCACTCTGCTTAGCTCCCAGCGTGTGATAAAAGATTTTACTTTTTTTTTTTTAACAATTTTCAGTTTTTCCCCTTATAGGAGATGTGTAAGTATTTTCACTATTGAGCCAAGTACTACATACAGACTGTATTTCTTATTTTCCTAATTTTTGCAAATACTGTTTTGCATTTACAATAATTAAGAGTATAATTTTTCATTTGTTTATCTTTCACTTCATGGGTCATCGAACTGCACGATTTTGTCAACTTTGCAAAATTCCTTTCATGTAGATTCACTTCAGGTGTAACAGTGTAATGAATATGATTCCCTCCTATCTACTCATCCTAAATTTTTTGTTCGTAATTTCCCAGATAACTCTTGGAATTTTCCATTTTCTTCTTCTAAGTAGGTCTGGAAATTTACTCGGCTTGCTACCAGCTACGGCAACTTCATTAGGTTTACATTTTGCAAAATGCTTTCTCCTTTCTTCTGTGACAGATGGATATCATGTTTTCTCTTTGTAAATTTTCTTTGCAAAAGGTATCTCATTGTCATAAAAAGAATCCACAGTGATCGATAATATTTTGAAATTATATGCCCCCCAAAGGATTTAATCCTAACTCCACAATGACATAGTAATTTGGCAAAGAAATAAAATAATAGAGTTAAATTTGACTCCCAAAAGTTGGTGTGTGTGTGTGTGTGTGTGTGTGTGTGTGTGTGTGTGTGTGTGTGTTTCTGAGCAGTCAAGTACCTTCTCTAAACTAAGCAAGCAGTCAACAACTGAGCTATGCTGTCTCCTCTAATTAAGTTGACTTTACAGCTTTTCTATTGCCATTATAACTTCTTGACCTCTGAAAATATTTGTATTTGCTTTAAAAAGTTTTTAAGGGTTTTTGCTTCTTGTGTTTTAGGTTCTTAAATTTTTATCACGTGTAAAATGCTCTTTCTTGTGTAATGCTGATAGGCAGCAGGGAATTCAATCTGGAGGCAAATACATTGTTCAAATTTTCTCATTCAATTCTTTATAACCCTTTTCCTGAATCTGGAACACATAGGCCTATGGACAGGCACACCAAAACAAAACAAAACAAAACAAAAACTATGAGACATTCATTTATTTTCTAGACTTATCTAATTACACATCTTTGTTAATGTTATGCTTTCTACAATATTCATTCAGGCAACTTATTCTTTGACCTATTTTCCCTTTGATCAAATATCTTACTTACTCCCATGAGCTCATTCCAAACAATTCCCTATCCCCTCAAGTTCATGTTCCATGGGCATAGTATTCTGTTATTCTTGGAATAGTGTCATAATCATTACTTTTCACATGGAAGATATTTAGCATTCTCTTGTATACAGAACATTTTCTGTTGCCATTTCTTGATTTTTATTTATTTTTAAGTTCTCTCTCTCTCTTCTCTCTCTCTGCCTTGTCAACTTGGGTGTTTTCATGAGGTACTTGTCTACTTGTTTGTGTTTAGAAAACAAAGAAGGCCAGCAATCTGAAACTCATGACATGGGTGTTAACTTCTACTCCTTTTTCATTTCCATGCCTCCCTCTTCTTCCTTCCTTCCATACTGTTGGTGTCCAGATCGTCTTAAAATGGATTTCTCCACGAAACAACTGTCCTCTCCTAGTGTCTCTTGCTGTGATGGATTCTACTGTCTAGCTGCTTTATCACTGAGTCCCCAGAATATCTTCTGATGTTGTCAATAATTAACTTCTGATTTTTGAAACATAAATTGGCTTCTTTTTATTACAAGAATATCCTATGAGCATTTATCAGTTACTGTCATTCTTACTTTCTCAGTTGCTTTCCTAAGGTTTATACAGTACCAAGTCAAGTAGACCTTGATGGAGATTATGCAGCTGGAAGCACATAACCCCATGCTGAGTTTGGGAAGAGGGGACTGGTGGGTTAGTAGGAATATCTATATCCACAGGCGCTGAGCATATGCCAGCAAGAATTGAAAAGTCTTATAACCTCAATGGATCATGACAAGCACTTGGAACACATGTGTAAGGCAGAATGAAAAGTATAAATTAAGGGAAGCTTGATACTAGCTTTCTTCATACCCATAGACACACACACACACACACACACACACACACACACACACACACACACACACAGAGTTGTGTATCCATTTTAATAAAATACCACTGGACATTCAGGGATAGACACATCCAGATACAATAATAGTGACTTTTTTCAATACTTTGCTTTCATCAATGCATTGATCACCCAGAGTACCTAAACCCTCAACAGAAGAACAACAGAATTAAATTGTATCATATATCAAATGAACCCAATAAATACCTATATAACATTATTTCAAAATATTTTACTATTATTCTATTTCATGTGTATGGGTGTTTGCCTACACATATGAATGTGAACCGCATGCAGCCTAATGACTGTGATATATATATATATATATATATATATATATATATACAGAGAATCAATCTAATGAATATGGATCTCAGGATTGACAATCTTTAGTCATGCTAAATACAGGAAATGGAATGAGACGGGAAGATTGTTTAGCAGTTATGAGTACACATCTTACAGAAGACCTGGGTTAGTTCAGTCCCCAAGAGCCATGCCAAATGGCTTAAGAATGCCAGTAACTCCAACATCCATTATCTCTCTGGCTTTTTCAAGCATCTCCACTCATGTGCTCATAGCTACACATACACACACACACACACACACACACACACACACACACACACACACACACACAAAGGTATACATAATTTAAATACACTCTAAAAAGGGAGTAAAGCTCAAAATAGTATAAATGAAGATGAAAAGCAGATACCAATTGCTGACTAGTTCAAAGATATATATTACAATAAATTAAAAATCCTGTGTGAAGAAAGGAAAGCTCTAGATATACATGACCAAAAACTTAAACTAGAAAGATCTAGAAGGCTTATAGTAAACTATTACAAGAAAGATTATTTTGCTTGTAATAGACTGTATATACTTATTGCCTAATTCTACAAGACATTAAAAGATAGGTCATGCTCATCTCTTCCTATAAACTAGAAAGAGACAAAACTACCCATTTATTTTGCAATGGCAGTGTCACCTTAGTACCATTATTAGACATGGGCACAGCAATCAGAACTACAACACATAAAATTATAGAATCCCAATGACCATGAACTCAAAAATCCTCACAGAAATACCAAACCAAATCCAGAACATATTAAAAACCATGTGATCAAGACACAAGTCACCTACTCTGATCAATAGGCAGCCAAGTCCTTTGCTGACTCTCAACAACTATTTATGATAAAGCTGATGCTGAAACCAGGAAGAGAATGAGCCACTCAAAATTACTAAGTTCATTTTCAACACACCTATTACAAAATTTGTAGGAAATATCAAAAGTTTAAATTATTTTCCTTAAAATTAGGAACAAGGAAAGTTATATGCATTTTCCATTCTAATTTAACAAGGGTCTTCAAATCTTGGCTAGAGCAGTAAGGTGAGAGAGAGAATCAAAATGAGACAAATAGGTGAGAATTCAAATTATCATTTGCAGATGATGTGGTCCTCCACTTAACATACTCTTGAGAACCCACCAGGAAATTTTTAAATCTTATCAACACTTTCAGAAAAGTAGCAAGATCCAAAATGAATGTACAAAAATTGGTACCTTTTCTATATGTCAATAGTGAATGTGTTGATGGATAAATCAGGATAGCAAACCCATTCACAATAGTTTCTAAAGCACAAAGAAATAGATCTAAGGAAACAAATGTCACCCAGTGAAAGCTTTAAAAGAAGAAAGAAATTGAAGAAAACAACCAAATGGAAGGACCTTCTCAGATCATGAATTGCCAACATTAATGTTTTGAAAATGTTTATATTACTGAAATCAATCTACATATTTAATGTAATTTAAACCCAGATCCTATGACATTGGAAGACATAAGCTATCCTAAGTTTTATATGAAAACACAAAGTTCCTGAATAGAAAAAAGTCTGTAAATATCACATAACTGATTTCAAGTTATACCACGGAGTATGTAATAAAACCAGCAAGATACTGGATCAAAAACAGATGTGTTTATCCAAGGGAGAGAAGACACACACAGCTATAGCCAACAAAGTTTTCACACAAGTATAGAAACATATATTGAGGAAAATGAAAAATAAGTGCTGAGAAAACAGGATAGACAATGAGTAAAATTTAATCTAGGTTTCTTTTATTCCCCCCATCCCTCTTTGTTTGTTTTTCAGGGTTTCTCTGGGTAACAGCTTTGGCTCTCCTGAAATTTGATTTGTAGACCAGGCTGGCCTTGCACACACAGAGATCCACCTGCCTCTGCCTTCAGAGTGCTTAGATTAAATAATCTAGACTTAATCGGGGATTAATGAATCTATATTTCTATCACTCACACCAAGCAAAAGGTAAATCAAGATGGATCAAAGATGTTGATGTAAGATCTGAAACCTTAAAACTGATAGAAACCTTAAAACTGATAGAAGAAAACATAAAACAGCCTGAAAATGTACATATGGGCAGGAACTTTCTGAAAAGGACTTCTACGGATCAAGAAGTAATTGTGGTTGCTGACAAAGGGGATTTCTCCAAATGCAAAGGTTTCTTGGCAAAGGACACTGTCAATAAAATGAATCAACAGCATAAAGAATAGAAGAAAAACTTCCCAGCTGTGATGGTTAATACATGAAATAGAGGAGGAGCTCAAAAATTAATTGCAAAAACTCTTATAATTAATCCAATAATGGATTAGCCAATAAATGAACAGACTTCTCACAAAAGACAATATACAGATGTCCAATGGGTAAAGGAAATATTTTAAATGTTCAATATCCTTATCCATCTAGAAAATGTAAAGCAAGACATATGGAGATTAAATTTTATCCATGTCAAAACTGCTATCATTAAATATGATGATGCAGGAGGGAAAGAACCCACTGACAATGTGGGGTCTATAAAGTAGACTCAGTATATAGGTTCTTTCAAAACCTCAAAAGCACAATGAATATCTGATCCAACTCCATCTCTCCTAGAAGTACACCCAAAGGGACCTCAGTCAGCAGAACAGAGATACCATAAGTATCCATGTGTTCATAGCAGCCAGCTCTAGATTCAGCCATATGTGTTTATCAATGGATGAGTGAATAAAGAAAATAGAGCATATATCTACAATTTTTTATATTAGAAATAGTTTTATATTAGAAATAGAGATCATATTATGCAAGACAAGCCACACTCAGTAAATATTACATATTTTATCTCACAGGTGGAACCTCACCTGCAGACAATATCACATGAAAAGAGAAAGGAGGCTACAGGGAAATGGAATGGGATTAGTTGGCTGCTGTGGGGACTTGGGATCAGGACAGGATGATGAGTTAATACAGCCAAAGTACTTGATACACTTGGCAAAAATTATGGAATCCATTAATTTACAGAGTGAATAGTGAATATACACTAATAAAATACTATATAGAGTAAAGTCAATAAATATTCTGAATTTATAAAGTCACTTTTCATAAAAAATTATACTCTGTATTTTGATAAAGAATCCTTGTTTGTTATCCTAGTTTTTAATTTAAGAATCGATTTTATGCATAATTATTCATTTTATATTAATTGTAAATTTTGGAACTACAGTATTATCAAACGATAGAAGATGCTTAAGATTTCATGAAGTAATTTGGATAAGTTTTTTATTCTAGTAGGGAATAAAACATTAATACACACTTACATGTTGTTCAGAAATCTGCTCATTTTGTCCTTAAAACAATGTTTACTTTTTAAGATAACTCCAGATAAGTAATATTTGTATTCTCAATCAAAGTGCTTAGTCCTCATTGCGAATTAGTGCTTCAAAACAGTCTTTGTAAGAGATTTTGTATAATGTTTAATTTGATACACAACTCCAAAAGAACTTAGCACAGATTTTAGCAATTCACTGGATATTTTCTCCCCAGTCTGAGAAGCCGAAAGCAATGAATGGCCTAGGACTCCATGATGAGCTTCAGAGAAGTCTTCTGTTCCAGACCCTTTCCCCACCTTTAGCTACAACGTATCCCCTTGCCCGAAGATAAAAATCTTCCATGAAACTCCCCACCTGCTTCAGCCTGCCGTGGCAGTGAGGACAGCAATCTGAAGAGCCAGGCAGCCATGGCTAGAGCCAACCTCCCTCTACCCTATAGACGTGTCGAGTAACATCAGAAGAAAGTGAGTCAGGATACTTAGAATTCACTGTAGCAAAGAAAATCACAACAACAAAAGCACTCTCGCTGATGAAATTGGAATTTTTTTTAATTAACACTTCTAATTAGAATTTAACATCTCACTAGCTTCGTATGGGATTTTTCGCTTCCTTAACTTCACGGAAACCTATCCGTTGGCTCTAAATAGGCAGTCACTTACCATGCACCACTCAAGGGTTTCAATTAATCCCCAGTTCTCTAACTTTGGTTGTGAACTTGTCTTTTTGCTCTTGTGCAGTTTCCCCATATAGAATCATCTGAGTTAGGACACCCACAACAGGTTATTGGAGGGAATACCCTCCCCTCACCACATCTTACTCCCTTGTCTTCCTCACCCATCTGCAGGGAAGCCCTTCACAATTGCGTGTAGTAATAATGAGTACCGCCGACTCTCTTCTCCTTGTTGGGAGAGCTGATGGCTATCTGTGTTACCGAGAAGTCTGAGTTGTGTTTGAATCAGTGTCTAATGAACATCCATGGAGCCTACAGTGCTTAATCCACGTGGTGATCAGACACACAAGGAGCAAATAATTGTGGTCCAAAAATCTTGCCTGGTATACTTTACTAAAACTTGTTGGCATTAATAAAACATAAAGCTATTCATGTGTGGCAAATAAATACTATCGGATGCACCCTCAGTGAATCCTGGTTTTCTCAGAAAGACACTTCTTAAAAATTCTTTGGCTATCAGCAAACAGACAGCAGAGCACTTTTAGGTACTCACTGGCCTTCTGGATTGAAAACCTGCCTGGACTCAGCAATTGCAGAAATTCCAGAAAACTAAAGATTATACGTGTTCACACATCCACACTGCCAATGGCACAAAGTCTGTGAGTCAGTGGGTTTTGATTTTTTCTTTGTATTTTTGAGGCACATTATTACTATATAGGCAAAGCAGGACTCAGATGCTATTCTCCTGAGTAGCTATTACCCTCCTGAATAGTGTGCACAGTATTATTCCTGGCCATTAAATAATTAAGTTTTGGAACATTTCCTATTAACACATACATTATAGAAAATGCGTGAGCTAAACATCTGTATGTTTCATCCAAACTCTTAGAGAAATCAGAGAATGTAGGAGCTGTCTAATAGTAAATGTTATCTTTGCTAATTTTCTTATGGTTGGAAAACCCTGGAGATCCTACGTGTCATTTCTCTTAAGCTAGAAAGCAATAAGAATCCTGAAAGAAACTTGTATAATGTATGCTATGCAGATGTTAGTATCTCTGAACCATGGAAATCTAAGCACCAGCCCAGAACCCAAAGGTCATTCGTAGGAAAACTCCATCTCCTGATAAAATACTTAACATTTATCCAGCTCTTATCATCTTTCCTACAAGAAGTTTTTGTTTGTTTGTTACTCAAAAGAAGTGGGCAAACCACTGTGAATTCACTGACATCTTCCCAGCAGGTTGTTAAGAAAAGATACAAGACCACCTTGTATCAAAATTCTAAGATCCAGTTCTTTGGTGTCAGGGAGCCTCTCAAGAAGGTAGAAAAAGAGAAAGCACACCCTCCCCCTTCCCCATTACTCAGGATTGCTCTGGCTTGGCCATGCCAGTGTCTTCACATTGGCTTGCCTGAGAAGGTGGCAAGTGCCTTAGCAATAGATAAGGCTTAATGGGAATGTCACAGGCCTGCCACTGCTGAGCTGCTCTGAAAGCATGGGAGATTTTTAACATAATAATTATAGCATAATCATTTAAACATAATAATTATAACATCTTTTGTGTAAGGTCTTTCTTCCATGGAGGCTTGCCAGCATTCATCACCATCAAAAGTATTTATTTAGCACCCGAGTGTGTATAGTTCTGCTGAGTGCTAGCATTTTCTTTGCTAATTTTTTTATAACATCTTAAATGGGTTAAGAAAAGCTGGAGGAGGAGAATTAGGAAAGAAAAGGTTAAAGAAAAGCCTTGGCTATTTTAAACCTCCTTCTAGCAACTTCTAAGCAGAGAGGTGGAGAAGGACCCCAGAACTGGAGAAAATATTTTCCTATTAGAGTACAGAAGCAGCAGAAAGTGTACCTACCTAGCAAGCCTGTTTTTTTTTTTTTCTGCAAAAGCCATTAAATAATCAATTTTTAGAAAACTTAAATGTGTCTAACATTTCCTACTTACAAATATATTAAAGAATGAATGTTTCAGTTAAACATCTCTATATTTTATCCAAACTTTTTAGAGGAATCTGACAAAGTAGAAGCTCTCCTGTTTGATGTTATTAAATGTTATCTTCGCTAATTTCCTCAGGGTTGGCAAAGCCTCTGCAAATCAAAGATGCTTTCGGTTCTAAATGAGTTTTGTGTGAAACACTTGAATATTTTCTGTGCATACTTACATGAAAAACACATGCAGCCAATTCAAGGCAAGTAGGTTGTAGGATTATATAGATCTAGAATTATTTCCACGATTATTTTCACACTACAGCTTACACATATGTTGAAAAGTCTATTGTAGGATATACAGTATTTTGAAAATCCCAGAAGGACTGGAAAATAAAGTGTAGATATTTTGCAAAATACTTAACCAAATGGTTCACACAAATATAGAAGCAAACTGCGCGCTTGGAGATTCCCTTTTAGGCCCTCCTCACTCGGCTTTAACATATGTGTCCTACTTTTTTAAAATACCGAAAATATTTGCAAGTATGTTTATTGAAATGTTTCTAAATTCTTTGCAGCAGCCACCCCATTTACATCCATACATAATTCCCACTCCTTTCTGTGTGCATGGCGAGTGTGTGTGGGGGAAACTTTGATAATTATATCTTTACGAGTTTGTAACATTTTAAATTTCCAAAGGAAAATTAGGCCCATAATTTTTTTCAGATGTGCAGCTGAGAAATACTTTTTTAAATCGCTAATTTCACTTCAGATTAACACATTCAGTTCTGCCAAAAATCTGCCTCTTCCCATCCTTCCTCTGCTGAGCCAGCCATGCTCTCCCCTGTCGTGATCTTCTCTGTTGTCTTCTAGATGGGAAAAACAAAACAAAACCAAAGCTAAATCTTTTATTCACAGGAGGAGGAGAGAGGGATCATTTCTAATCTTTCAAACTTTGCTTTTCTTAAATAGTAGAAGAACACACACAAACAAAAAATAAATTGAGGAATCATTAAATGAAGAACTAAATGATAATGTACTTACTATTACATATGTTCCCATCCCAATAAATTCACTACGTAAACACAGACTTTTGTTCAGAGTGGTATCTTCTATAAAATTAAGAAATATTCCTTTTAAAGTTAAGTTCAATCCCTCTGTTTGAAAACAGATCAAATGATTTACAAAAAACAAAATTAAAATTAACCTTTTATTTTTTATAAAGTAGCAAAAAAACAAACAAAATCCTATAAAATTAAACAAGCTACACTTAAGAAATGTCTTTTTGTCGAATGCCAGGATAGGCTCCAAAGCTACACAGAGAAACCCTGTCTCGAAAAACCAAAAAAAAAAAAAAAAAACAAAAACAAAAAAAAGTCTTTTTTTTTTCATTGAAATGTATAAGGTAGACTCTAAATATATTTCACACAGTACCAGTGTCTAATGTAAAGTGTACAATATATTAGTGGGGGAATCCAGACTCCATATAGTTTTGCTATTTGCATGGCTTCTGTTGTTTTACATATAACCCATATGAATATACAAATTATATGGAATATATGTTATATATGATCTATCTATAAACATAGATGAATAAATTGTGTGTGTGTGTGTTAGCTAAATTCCATGGATGGAAGAAATAGACATGAACAATCCATAGTGACTCATTGTCAAAGAGAGTCATGACAGACCACTGAGAGGTAATTGTTTTTGCTGTACATTTCTCCTTCTTGTGGGTTTTAAATAACTCCCAAATGACCCAAACAAATACTAAATTTTTCTTTGCACTGTAGAATTCTGCTAAATAATATGCTTATTATCCTTGATGATGCTGTACTGGGGACCAGTCTTTTTAAAGAATAGCATTATTGCTGAGTTTGTCACCAAATTGTATCATTAGTTACGTTCCCAGGAAAATTACTATTGAATACCTCCAGAGTTTGTGTGGACTAAAGCACTGGTTCTGTGACTTTATTAGCTTGTAGACATCGGACCTGATAGTTAAGGACCTTTGCATATGTTCTTCAAAGGACCCCTCTAATAGGAGCTAAATTACAAACTCCTGTGTGCAAAAGTGATACTGCTCGACTTCCTGCTGTTTGAGACCATCTTCTGGATTCAACAATGTACAACAATCTTGAAGAACAAAATTTTAGCTTTGCTTTGCTTTTCCTCTCTATTCTCAATCAGCCTTGGTAGGGTACTTCTTAGAGGTTAGAATCAACTCAAAATATTTAAAAAATTTCCTCTTTCTAGTATGGAAAAAATGCTTTATTTTTAAACCAGAAGAAAATGTGAAGTAAGGCTAAAGGAGCATTCCAAATCATACATGCAATCTGATCTGTAAGAATGCGTATGAAAAATAGTTGGTTGCTTCTTTTGGCAAAAGCACCTCTGCTCCAAAAGACTCATAAAGCAGCCTCAGTACTCTGTGTTTTCTTTAGTGAATAGAGAAAGGAGAAAGATGCCTTCCCATAAGATGTCTTCTTTACTTTAAAATTTCTTTACTTTAAAATATAATCCCCATCATTTAAGAATTAGTTTTCAAAGCTATGGATGTAGGTGAGTGACTGGAATGCTTGTACACCATGCATAAGGGCCTGGGTCTCAGCTCCAATATCATGTATACTAAGTATTTTCAAACATGCCTATAATCCCTGTGCCTGGAAGTTAGAAGCAGGAGTATCAGAAGTACTATGTCTTCCTCAATTAAATAATGACTTTCAAGCCATCCTGGGCTGCATAAAACCCTAGTAAAATATGAGATCCCTCCAAATGCTTTTCTATTGGTTTATCTTGACAGTAATAGGATCATGAAATGTTATTGCTCCTTCCAGATTGCAGACATGACAAAGGCCATGTTGGAGACCTGTGATCCGTTTTTCAACACACTTACCTGAAAGGGGCATGCTTTCACATGCTAAATTCACACTGCCTCTAATGTGATCTGTGTTCTGGTGCTGGTTCAGAGGCACCAGAGTGAATGATTTCAAAGGCTCAGAGAAACTTTTCTCTAACAGTCAGAAGTTTCTGTCAGCAGAATTGGTCTAGAGTATTCTAAAGGCATTATTTGACAAAAATGTGTGTTCTTTTCAACAATAGTGCTTTAAGAAGAGGACAACAAAACAAAATAGAACAAACAACAAAATACTTGAAACCTATTGTCAGATACATAGCAATTTGTTCTATAGCAATTCCCTCCAAGATAAATCCTTCAACTTGAAGAAAAGATCATTAAAACACTGGATGATCTAAAAGGAGATGATCCTGCAGCAAAACTCCTTAAACCTAGAAAGTAAACAACTCAAAGGCAACAGGAAGTCTCTGAAACTGACCATATTCCTTAGTTCCCTCTCTCTCCAAGCATATAGAAGGTATAAGGATTTCTGAGAGACACTCTCAGACAAGGTTGAGTTGCCTGGAAGGGACACTCACTCAATCTTCAGTGTGCTGAGCTGTCTGCAGGTTGTGCCGTGCACTCTGGGTTACAACTTCTGTGGGGCGTCACCAATGCTGGGATCAACTTCAGTGGTACAGCTATCTTTGAGTCATTTTTGCTTTTGTGAGTCACCCCAATAAAATTTATTCATTTACCAAGTTGGTGCTGTTTTCACTATGGTCTGTTATTGGGTCTTCTGGTGTGAGCTGATGGTTTCTTCACATCTCCCCAGAGAATGTAACATTACAAGGATATTTCCATCACCGTCAAGTGACAGCAATAGTCAATGTCCCAGATGTGTGCTCTACTTTAGAAATACCCTATAGTCCATTGAGAATGAAGCCTGCTTGAAGTTTATGCAGTCTTTTAATGTAGCTTGGGGAGGCCACTCCTTTTGAAAACGGTGCCTTGTAGTATCATGAATCATTCAAAGTGGGTTTCAGTGACCCTGTGATTAATTTTGGAGCTGAAACTGGACACTGTGTCTGCAGGTATTCACTTCAGGATGTTCACATTTTCCTGGGTTTAGCACGTTCCCCACTGAAGGAAACTTCGGAGGGATGGATAGGGTTGAGAGGACAGTTAAATAGTTCAGCATCTCTGTAAAAGGGAGTAATCTTCTGTCCACTCCCAATGACAGAGAACCTGAGTCCTCAGCATGAGGTGCAACTTCAGAACCTCCGAGGTTTTCTTTTTTTGTTTTTTGTTTTTTTTTGTTTTTCCCAAGGGACCCCATTATAAGGGTAATTAGATCTCTGGTTTAGGACCCAGGTACAAAGCTGCTTCATGCTCTGTGGCTGAGATGCTTACTTGAATTCACCTCAATGAAGTCGACAGGAATCTGTGATGCTCTTGAAATACTTGGCTCCTGCTAATGCAAGAGGCCAGAGTGGTGTGTCCCATACACAGAGCTCAACTGGGTCCATAATTAGTACCAGCAGCTGTGGCCACTGGCAACATCTGCAGAGGTCTCTTGTCAGCAGCTCATCTGCATGAGAAGGACAGTCTGGATCCACATGTGAGACACAGACACCATTAAATCACAGGGAGCCTATGTGTGAGACTGAGCCACACCTGTAACTACAGAAGGGAGAAGGGGCACTTAAACCCCGTCCTCTACTTCCCAACATTATTCTTCTTTAATTAATTGCTGCTCCCTGTGTGCTGGAAATGGAAACCAGGGCCTTTTGTGTGCTAAACCAGCTCTATTACTAAGCTGTATTCTGACTTCTGACAGTGACATTCCTTTCGTTCCTTCTTCCTCTGTCTGTCTGTCTGTCTGTTTTGTTATAGGGTCTCACTCAGTAGTGCAAGTCAGCTTTGAATTTCTTATTTCTTCCTCAGATGCTAAGTTTTAGAACTACAAGCATTTGCCACAGACATTATTTCCATAAAGACTGACAGGTCTGGAGAAGTTTAGAACTTACAACTCATTAATAATACAACACTGGAATGTTCTCCATTACATGGGGGAGCCTAGAAAAGTTCTGCAGCTGTCTCTTTTACGTCATGAACACATATTTGCTTAACAAAATGACTTTCATCAAAAAACAGACAAGGAAAAACCCCACTCCTTTTGGAAGATGAGCCATCTCACCTTCCTTTCTCATTAAGATGAGGAAGGAGGAAGAGGACATTCTGGCTGCTAGAGAGGAACTCGCTGGCACCCATGCTGGTCAGAGCACAGCCTGTGCCTCCCTGCTAACACTCCAAACCTTGCCCTTGCTTGATGTGTAGCTTTATCCTTACAGAAGCATTTGACAGAAAGGACTTGGAGATGCCTGGAGAGGCTTGGATGTGGTGCAGAGTGTAAAGTGCCTGGGCTGATGGAATCCTGCACACTTCCCACCTACCCTGCTTAGCAACACCAGCTGGAGGCGATGGATTGGCCTTTAGGGGGCCCCATATCTGGTGCTTCACTTTGAACCAAGGAAGGCTGTGCTGTGGGATACAGAGTAGAGGGACAGAGCTCAGCCAGTGCTTCCTCACTAAAAGCTTTAACCATTGCCTCACTGCAGAGATTTCAGGACTGCAGTTGGGATGGCAAAGCACACAGCATGTACCAGTTGGCTTTAAATGCTCTGCCCCTGGCATCTCTTTCTGCTTTGAAAAAGGTTGGCACTTCCAGAATGAGCAAAAAGACAATGAGCCTCTTGGAACTTCTGAAGAATTGATCAGGACATAACATTCTCCTTTCTAAAATCTTTTAATTTCTTACCTACTGGCAGATACTTATCTCAAATGTCCTGGTGGAAAATACAAGAAGATAGCAGACCTGAATTCAAGAAGTAGGGTAATTTTAGGTTAAGGGGTAGATTTGCCAAAATTAACTGTCAACTGAAAGGCTCTCTCTCTTTTTTTATTTAAGTTAGAAACAAGATTGTTTTACATGTCAATCCCAGTTCCTCCCCCCTCCCCTCCTCCCTGCCCCCAACTAAAACACTGCCTATCACATATCCTTTCTACTCCCTAGGGAGGGTGAGGCCTTCCATAGGGGGTCATAAGAATCTATCGTATCCTTTGGTATAGGGCCTAGGCCCATCCCCCCGCATGTCTTGGTTCAGGGAGTATCCCTGTGCAGGATCTCCTGTAGTAGTTCAGTACTTATCCCTAGCATAGGTGTTGACTTTGTGAAAGGCTCTTTTTGTCTACCTAAATTTGGGTAAATGTCTGTGTAGAACTGAAAACTTTAGGAAACTTGACAGCCACATGTACAGCTGCATTTGTGAAAGCAAGCTGGGTAGCTATCATCTTTGTGTGTTTTGTCATCCAGGATGAATTTCTTGCCCATATTTACTATAATTAAAAACAAGTATAATGTTTTCTATTGTATGCAGAATCTAATATTTAAAGGACAGGAAAGGAGGTAGGTGGGCTATCTGAGAAGAGGAAGGGGATCAGCAGGAGAGGAAAGGTCTAGAGAAGAAAAGACAGATAAAATGCATTGTATACAGGTATGAAAACATCATAAGGACACCCATTATCCCTGCTGAATGTGTGATTGGAGTACACTAAGAAAAAGCTAGGGTAGCTCTTTTTTAAGTTTTCCTGCAAATGACCTGGAGTATCCCTTTTGTTTTGCTATTTCTGCTTTCTTCTTTCTCCCTCCTTTTCCTTTCTCTATTCTTTTCCACTCTTCATCCTCTTCTTCCATCACCCTACTTTCTTTTTTCATTTAATTTTAGAAACCAGCAGTGTCTAATTGGTCAACCCAAGCATCCTAATACACTTTAGACCCTCAATTGAATGAATTTCCTTTGGTCTTTTTAAGCTGTTAAACCTGATATTTACTTTGTTAATTCATCAAATTTCCAGAGTCTATCATCTGTCTTTCCATGTCAAGCTCAAGAGTTGGAGATGTACCTCCATCCTGTAAGTAATAGTCTGCTACATCTCTAGCATTGGACATAGACTCTGGGCTCCTGAGGTTGTTCAGGTCCAAGCAGTGGAGCTCCTTCTTACCTGCTCTCAGAACTCTGCCTTCCTCTGTTAAGTGACTGAACCTCAGGTAGTTTCCTGGGTACTGAAGAGGACTTACCACTATGAAGGCCATCTTAGTTTATCTCTCAAAGCATCTTAGTTGTTGCCACTGGTCCTATCTAAGCACAGCCTCAGTGATCCACATGTTACCTATCTTAAAGTGCTGTATGTTTTGATGGATTGATGGATTGTGGCATGAAAAATGATGGTGGTGATGGTTAAGTTCATGTGTCACTATTGCTAGGTCAGATATTTTGATTAATAAACTCTGTATGTTTCTGTGAGATTTTTTGATGTGATTAACATCTAAGTCAGTCTTAGAGTAAATATATTTCTTAATGGGGGCAATCCTTGTCCAATTGTTTGAAGTCCTGAAGAGAAAGAGCTAACTTGTCCAGGCAAGAAAGATGATGGTGGTGGGTGGTGCTTGGATTTGAACTGAAAATTTGCATCAGGTCTACTCCTTGGTCTGCTTTGGAGAATTTGTACTTGCCAGACTCCACAACTGTCTGAGCCAGTTCCCTAAAATAAGTCTCCATCTATATGTATAAGCACATACATATACATGTATGCTGATTCATACTCAAGATCTCCAACACTCTAATTGACTCACCAAACCTTACTTTGACTGTTTTCTTTAACTGAAATGGAAGACCAAAACAGTCAGCATATTTCATTATAATTAAACTAGGATTCCTCTTATGTCCCAGTTTTTCTGGTTTTCCATGAACCTCCCACCTTCTAGATACTTGAACTGTAGCTTATAATGGAGTAACCATTAGTCATGATGGTGAGAAAATGTTGTTGACATTGGCAGATACTGATCACTTTCCCCCTCTTTCCAAAGACCCAAAAAGGCATAAGTGTCACCAACCATGTGAGGTTACCAAGCCTGAGGATTTAACATGGTTCATTTCTAGGCTTCTAATCAAGAGTATTATCCATCAAAAACACATCAATTGATCTCAGGGGCTGCCGGCCATAGCAGAACATCTGCTCTTATTCTAGAAATTTAATTGACCACTACTGGAATCACAATATTTCTAAGCCTTCAATGTATTTACTTATCAAAAATGAAGTAATTGAAGTAATTGACTAAGCCACATATGAATATGGTACCAATGATTTTACCTAATTATCAGTAAATAATCTGTGTTTTAGTGTCTCAGATAGAGATAAACTGCACAACCAGATGTCTTACAGGTCTGTATTTGATATATTTGATATCTCTTCTCTTTATCTTTAAGCTCATATCCATCAGTGAAAAGTTTATTTAAAACAAATGCTAGGTTTCCATTGTGTTTCAAATAGATTTTTCATTCTCTATCCAACTCTCTCTCTCCCTCTCCCCCACCTCTCTCTTTCTCTCTCTCTCTCTCTCTCTCTCTCTCTCTCTCTGTATCCCCCTCTCTCTGTGTGTATCTCTCTCTCTCTCTCTCTCTCTCTCTCTCTCTCTCTCTCTGTGTGTGTGTGTCTGGGGGGGGCGTGCGTGTATGACTCGTTAACTCACTCTTAAAAGTGAATAAATGAAAGTATACTAGGAGGAGGAAAAGGAGGAACCAGAGGAAGATCAGGAGAAGGAAGAGGACAAGAAGAGAGGAGCACAGTCAACCCATAAGTAGCATTGTTTTGTTTGGGTGAGAAGGCTATTACTTTATCACATATCATGGAGCTATCTTTAAAAACTGAATACTCAAAATAACTGAACTTGGGTTTTCAAGTATTACCTCTTAAAAAATGAACCCCATAGAGAACTTTTGTTTTCTTGATACTGTTTGTGTCTTTAGGGAGAGAGCTCTTGACTAACATATTTGGATACACTTGGAAAGGTAACTATCTCAATTATGTTCCATTGATGCTATTAATCATACATAGCTTGTCACATGTTAATTTTGACTCCATTGCCACTACCCCTCTTCCCATTCTGAGATGCCTCATGAGGATTCTATCTGAGGAAATCAAGAATACTCACAAGGACTATTATATGTTGGACATGTTTTTCTTGCTTTGTTCTGTGTGTAGATACCTAATTCTTCACTATTTATGTTAAGCTTAAAGTACTTTGTGTATAAGGGTGTTTTGTTTTTTTTTTTTTTTTGTTCTGTAGAACAAATGTGTTCCCAATTGAATTTACTGTTAGTTGGCTGATATGCAATTTTAAAAATCAAATATCATATGAACTCAGAATTGTTCTTCTGCACTGACATTTGTTTAAAATATTCAGAAATATGAAGTAAAATAGAAAGGGTACCTCAGAGGCAAATGGGAAATTATTGGTTAGTGTCAAGTACATCTTATTCAAACAAGTACATTTTATAAATAAATATCATGTTTAGCTTTTCTTTATAAGGACAAATGAAGAGGCTTGTTTTAGGGTTACACATTCTAAAGTCCTTTGGATGGTGGGAGAGTCCTTGGGGAGAGAGCTGATAATGGGAATGGGATAATGAGCCTTAAACTTGACCAAGACTATGGAACAGGCATTGATGGTCACTGCTCACCTGTCTAAAGTTTTCCACAAGAGCTGAGTTAATAGAAGTGCCCTGCAGTAGCAAAGATAGAAAGAAGACTTTTAGCGACTAAAATTGCACATCTTTGATGTCAGAGTTTGAAGATGGCCCCAAATTTCATGTTTTTAAAACCGAATCTCCAACACAGGTGCAGTGAAAAATAGGGCTTACTAAGATATTATTATCATTGGATAATGTTGTTACAAGGACATTGTGCTATTCACTAAATGTGAGTTGAGCCTTTTCTTATTATCTCACCTTTACTTTTCCTTGCCTTTCCACAATGTTATGACACAGCATGAATACCTTTGCCAGATGCTATACCTTGCTAATGGATGTTCCCACCTCTAGAATTGTAAGAAAAAAAAACAAAAACAAAAAAACAAATAAAAAAATCCCAACAAAAAATCAAAAACCAAAACAAACTAAAGAAACCACCACACTGTTCCTAAAATTTCTACTGAAGCAAGTTTCATAATGTATATATGAAAGTACCCCCCAAGAAATTACCTTTTCAGAAGGTAATTAAGATTAAATGAAATCATAGAGCCAAAATTCATTCAGATTGGTGTTTGCAGAAGAAGAGGAAAAGACACAGGATTCACACACACAGAATAGTGGCCCTAGAGGACACAGTGAGATGGTAGCCATGCAAAAGCTACAGGAGAAACCTGACAACCAGCACCTTAAACTTGGTTTCCAGTCCTTGGAAATCCGTGGAATGGTGAAACTCTTTTGTCCAATCATCCTGAACTATGGCATTTTTATTATGAATACATGAAGATGTAAACAAGGTTATTGTTGTAAGAATAATGAAAAATTTCTACTGAAGCAAGTTTGTTTTGGTTTTTGATTTTTTGTTGGGATTTTTTATTTGTTTTTTTGTTTTATAATAATAAAATGGTATCTGTGTGGTATTAGGTGAGTAGTGATCTTGTCATAAGTTGGAATTCCCTTTGGAAAGAATGCCTTGTATGTTCATGGTTAGGGGTTGCTTATTGTTGCCATAAAAGGTTACCTTAAACATATTCCTTAAACCTACAATATGCACTAGTATGACTCACAAGATAAGTATATATGGGTCCACTACTTCCCTGCCCAGGGTCTCACTAACCCAATATCAAAGGTTTGGAAGAGCCATACTGATTTTATGGGCAATTGCAAAGACCTTTCCTGGCTTGTGACAGAATTCCTGGCTTCTCCATGGCTCAGCTCATATCCCTTTTCCTGGCTGGTGACAGCTGAGTATCTCTCTCTGTTCCCTGAAATTATCTGTGGCAATCACAATTATTCCAATTATAAAATCAGAAAAGAAGTGAGGAGAGCCTTTCTTATGCTTCCAGCCTCCGAATTTTCCCTTTCTTATCTTTCATCTCCTGCATTTAAGTGCTCATATGAAGTTAGATCCAGGCACTGTATGCTATTAGGTAGAAACAATAAGTTCTGATGTTCTGTGTCCTGTTGAGATGAATATATTTTACAATAGCTATCATATACTTTATAAAAACTGAGAAGACAAGATCTTGAAGCCTCCAAACACAATGCAAGGAGAGCAGGAAATGTTAAATACCCTCAATTGGTTCCCTTTGATTGGTGCATGCTGTATGCAAACTAGTAATATATGATAATCAAAATCTTACAAAGAATGTATGCGATTTTATCTGGACTATTTACTTTAAAACTCTGCAATCTTATTGACATCACAAATTCTGCTTTGTCAGTTAGGGTATACATTCACGGTTTCTCAGAGTTAGCATGTGGACAACTTTGAGGGGCCATTCTACCAGTACCACTTATAATTTAACAGTCCTAAAAGACCCGCATGACTGAGAAAACAGTGAAGAGGAGCTCAGTAGGCAAATTTTCTAAAATGTCTGAGGAGAATATACACATAATGTAGGTGGAACTGCAACCCTGGAATAAAGATGCTGACACAAATAGAGTTCTAGCAGAGGCAAGCATTGAAGTTTTTATTTTTTCACTTCCGTTGGCCTCAATTATTTTTAACATACTATGAAGCTGAGAGCTAATAAACCAATGAGAAACCTGGATAAGATATGATGATTCCTTTGTAAATTTTTGTTGTATCTTTGAAGAGTGTCAGTTTTCTTTTTCCATTACTTATATGTTCTCATAAAGTGAAGGCTTTATTTTTTTCATAAGGATGCAAGTTGAGTTCCGGCTTTTGTCTAAGCCTCCACTTTTAGTCTTTCTTCTTTTTTCCTTCCTTCTTTCTTTTATCCTTTTTCTTCTTTCCTTTTCTCTCTCTTTTTTTACTTTTTCTTTTTCTGGTTTTCCAGACAGGCTTCTTTGTCTAACAGTCCTGCAGTACTCGATATCTTGGAACTCACTTTGTAGATGAGGCTATCCTCTAACTCACTGAGATCTGTCTGCCTCTGCCTCTGCCTCTGCCTCAGCCTCACAAGTGCTGGGATTAAAGATGTGCACCACCACTGCCCAGTCACTTTTAGTCTTATAACCATTTATATTATAAAATACTGCCAGTTATGTCATTCAATATCTTTACAAAAACCATATTATAATGGATAGTTGGGGTTTTAAGGGCAATTAGGAAAAGTATAGTAACTCATGAGTTCATGGCAGCAGGGTGTTTAGAACCAATATAATAGTGTGGGGCACACAATATCTCTAGGAACCAGGAGGCTCAGAAAGTTCAGCTGAGACCAAGTCCAGATGTGTTGTGTGTACAGATGTGCTTAGTCCTTGTTGGCTGTGATTGACACTTAAGCACAGAAGAAACAGAAGAAAATGGAGCTACCAGGGTCAAAATCATGGGTAAGAATAGTGGAGGAAGCACTATGCAGTCATTACTGGTAACTGGATGGTACATAACATTAGCCAAGGGTACTTAACCATGATGGAGGGAAGGCACTTCAAAGCATCCACAAGACAGGAAAGAGAAAAGAAAGCCTCCTCTTCTCCCCTACATCTGAATTTACATTAATATGATTGACTAAACATAGAGTTCTGCTAACACGGGGATCCTGAGAAATCAATCTGACTAATGATAAGGGATCCCATGAGAATCGAGATTCACTAGACCAAGCACAAGTTAAATGAGGTTTATTTGGAGAGATAGCACTTACACAAGAGGCAGGTGACTGCCAAAGGTTCCAGCTCCAAGGAAGACAGAGTTCTGGTGAATGTGACCCCAGATCTAGTCCTTCCCTCCATCAAGTCCTCAACAGTGTCAATGCCCAAATGGTCATGCTCAGTGCTACAAGTATGGGCAGGGAATAATGTGGATACGTTTCAGAACCTAAAGGTAAATTCCTGGTTTTCAAGTGTCTTGGTAAGGAATGTCTGTTGCAGGAAGCCAATTGCTTCCATGTATTTTCATAGAATCATTAGTTCTGCTTACAATGTGTGTTGAAGTTAGTCTTGAGAACATCTCTCAGTGTACTGATGTGACAGAGACTGCAGTGTAAACTCAATATGGTAAATGTGCATAGGAGTTCACACAAAGCCATTGGTAAAAGAGAATTCAGCAAAGGCTTCACATAGACATCATAGGTTTTCCTGTGGGCAATATTTAGCCCTAAATCATCACTAAAATTAGCTATTTGAAAATTTACTTTATAAATCTCTACCAGAGTCAGGGTCCTATTACAGCCCCCTTCTCTATTTTTTTCTCTCCATTTTTATTTAAATCAGAAACAAGATTATTTTACATGTCAATCCCAGTTCCTTCTGCCTCCCCTCCTCCCCTGCCACCCCCAACTAACATCCTACCTATCCCATACCCTTTGTGCTCCCCAGGAAGGGTGAGGCCTTCCATAGGGGTTTTTCAGAGTCATATTCTTTAGGATAGGACCTAGGCCCACCCCTTTTTTGTCTAGGCTTAGGGAGTATCCCTTTATGTGGAATGGGCTCCCAAAGTCCATTCCTATGCTAAGGATAAGTATTGATCTACTACAAAAGGACCCATAGATTTCTGAGGTCTCCTCACTGATACCCACGTTCATGGGGTCTGGATCAGTCCCATGCTGGTTTTCAAGCTGTCAGTCTGGGAACCAAGAGTTACCCCTTGTTCAGGTCAGCTGTTTCTGTTGGTTTCACCAGCCTGGTCTTGATCCCTTTGCTCATCACTCCTCCTTCTCTGCAACTGGATTCCAGTTCAGTTCAGTGTTTAGCTGTGGGTGTCTGCTTCCACTTCCACCAGCTGCTGGGTGAAGGCTATAAGATGGCATATAAGTAAGTCATCAGTCTCATTATCAAGGTAGACTCCTCTGTTGCTTAGATTGTTAGTTGGTGTCATCAACACAGATCTACAGACATTTCCCTACTGCCTGATTTCTCTTTAAACCTATAATGGCTCCCTGTATTATTGTATCCCTTATCTTGCTCTCCTCTATTCTTCCCTCAACTCAAACTTCCCGCTCCCTCATGTCTTCCTCACCTCTCCTCCTCTCCCCTTCTCATTTTCCTAGCTCCCTATCCCCTTCCCCCCATGCTCCCAATTTGCTCAGGAGATCTTGTCCCTTTCCCCTTGGGAGACCACGTTAGCAAATAGGTAGACAGCTGCTGGACAGGAACCAGGTGGAATCAAGGTAAATGTAAGAGCATATATCCAGAGATGAAATTATAGGATGTCATCCCTTGAATTCTGCTTAGAGAAATGGCAGTCAAAATCTTCTGGTACTTTCTGGCCATGTAGAGAAGCATCTAGTGTATGTTGGCCTTGATTCCTATTACATCTTTCAGGAAAACTTCCACAGTGATTAGAGTCCATCCTGAACTTCAAATGAAACAGAGGGGTGTTCTAAAATCCTTTACAGCACAGACTCACTTAAGTGGCAGAAACTTTGACCTCCACAGGGAACAGTTCATCCCTAAGGGGTAAGCTGATGGTGTGCACATCAGGAACATATAGAATATGGAGAGAAGATTAAACTGGCTACATAGGTCATTGTTGCTGTGGTAAATCAGTGTTTTCTCTAGGAATCCATACAAACCAGGCAGCTTTCTGAGAACCACATCTGGTGGTGATTTAATTCAATGTGGACCACTAGCCTCTGGCAAAGGCATCTGTGGAGCCACAATTCTGCTCTTTGCTACAGGATATTGCCATGCTCTGCAGTCTGAGCTTGGGGCAGGGTCTGAGGTGGCAGATGGCAATACTGGACATGGTACATGCCTTAGCATAGTCTTACATGGATACTCTCTGGGAATGTATGACTCAAAGATCTCAAAGAGTTTGAAGAGTAGCAGGCTGCTGCTGAAAAAGCCTTAATCAAGGCAGAATTTCAATGGAAATGTGTTACTCTAGCCTTGAATTCACCACTGCTGAGCCTGATGTCCTAGACTTAGGGGCTATCCTTGCCTCATCAGCAGTTGCCTTTTTGGGAACTGCAGAAACCTGAAAGTTGGTCTACAGCCCCACAGCATAGCCACTGATGAAGAGCTATTCCAGTGCAGACTTGAGTTGCATGGGAAGATTGTTGATGAAAAAAGTGAATAACTATTTCTAAAACAACAGCAGAAAAGAACAAGTAAATGATTCAGACCAAAGCTGTGGCAGAGAGCAAGTATGAAAATGGAATAATTTTTTGAAAAAATAAAATAGATTTAATGATTTAATGACACAGAAAAAAGTCATCAAAGTGTTTACGTAATAAAAGTCAAACCGTAGGACCTCAAGGCTGTAGGGGAAGCTGTAGCCACGCCTTCTTAGGGGCTGGCTACAAGAGTACCTGAGGGCTTGTGAGGGCTTGGTCAGAGTGAGTAGGGGGACTGCGTTTTCGGTTTCGGTTTCTCTTTGGTTCTTGCTATACAGACTACCACCTATTGAATGCACATGTAGATCGGATAAACCTTAATTTAGACTGTATTCTGGTTATCTTGCCATCAAGAGAATACCCTTCTGGAATTCTGATGCAGAGGGAAGACACTATATTGGAATGGATATTTCTGCCACATAAACAGAATAAAAAGTTAAAGACATATATAGAAAAGATTTCTGATTTGATTTTAAAGGGTAAATTAAGACTTCGCCAGCTGACTGGAAAAGATCCAGCAGAAATTATAGTACCTTTAACTAATGAAGAAATTTCTTCCTTATGGAAAGATAATGAATATTGGCAAATAGCTCTTACTGACTTTTTGGGAACAATTAGCAACAACTATCCCAAAACTGACAGAATTAAATTCATAAAAAAGACAGTCTGGATTCTTCCACGTATTGTAAGACAAACTCCCATTTCTGGAGTTCTTACCTTCTACACTGATGCCAACAAATCAGGTAAGGCAGGTTATAAAGCAGGTGAGGTAAGTAAAGTAGTTCAAAGTCCATATACATCTGTACAGAAGGCAGAATTATATGCAATTCTCATGGTACTTAAGGATTTTACAGAACCTCTTAATATAGTTACTGATTCTCACTATGCAGAGAGAGTCATGTTACATATTGAGACTACAGAATTTGTTCCTGATAATACAGAATTAACTTCTCTGTTTTTACAATTACAGGAAACTATCAGAAACAGAAGTAATCCTATGTATATTACACATATCAGATCCCATACGGGTCTGCCTGGCCCACTAGCACAAGGCAATGATGAGATTGATCGTTTATTAATTGGAAGTGTGCTAGAAGCCTCAGAATTTCATAAGAAACATCATGTAAATAGCAAAGGTTTGAAAAAGGACTTCTCTATCACTTGGCAACAAGCCAAGGAGATAGTGAAAAACTGTCCTACTTGTTCCTTTTATAATCAAACTCCATTGCCAGCAGGTTGTAATCCTAAGGGCATTCGGAGAAATGAGGTTTGGCAGATGGATGTCTTTCACTTTGCAGAGTTTGGAAATTTGAAATATGTGCATCATACCATAGACACATTCTCAGGGTTCCAATGGGCTACTGCTCTTAACTCTGAAAAAGCTGATTCTGTTATTATACACCTGCTAGAGGTGATGGCAGTTATGGGTATACCTGCACAAATAAAAACTGACAATGCTCCAGCATATGTCTCTACGAAATTGGAACAATTTTTCAAATATTATAACATAAAGCATGTTACTGGTATACCACACAATCCTACAGGACAAGCAGTGGTTGAGAGATCTAATAGAACACTTAAGGAGATGCTCAACAAACAAGCTTGGAAGACTAAACCCCCCAAACATAGGTTGCATAATGCTTTATTAACACTAAACTTTCTTAATGCCAATGAAAAAGGACAAACAGCTGCAGAAAGACACTGGACTACGGAAAAAACTGCTGAACTCAATCAGCCAGTATACTTCAAAGATGTACTAACCTCTGCATGGAAACCAGGACATGTATTACGTTGGGGTAGGGGTTTTGCATTGGTTTCTACAGGAGAAGAAACACTTTGGATACCATCAAAGTTGATCAAGATTCGACTGGAAAAGGAAAAACCTCTCGACAAGGACAAATGACAGGTATTCTACTAAGGTATATCTTATAAACTAAATAGAAGCCTCCCAAAGGAAAGGGAAGTGTTTTGCTTTTATCTTCACAGGAAAACTCATCTTCAGAAGGCAAAGGACACTGCATGGGTAGATACTTAAGAAGACAAGGTAGCTATAACCATCAAATAGAAGGAATGTGCCATACGGTAAACTTTACAGCTGTCTCTCAAAAAACTCTTTATTTCCTAGTCCCTATTCAATTAAACCAATGCTGGATTTAGAGGTGGATTTGGCTTTCCTCCTCTAAAATCCAAGCACATTATTTAACTAAGCTTTAGTGTTTCTGTGTTGTATCAAGAAGCCAATTGATGTAATACAGAATAAAAGAAGAATTTGGGGACTGTCTTTGTCTTTTCTTGGATCTTTCTCTCAAGGTGTACACCCTTTCATAATTGTTATGCTCTCATGGTTGCATTCCTCAGCATGTGTACATACACAAGCAAACATTTCTCTGCTAACTGTTCATGTTTGAGTCCCACACAGCCAATGAAGACCTGCCTGACAGCAATCCCTGGACACCCTGGAAAGAAAATGGGCCACAGCTCCTCGACTGCACTGGATCCAACTTGCTCCATTTCAGCTGACACTCCGGCCAGAGGTTCGGGTACTGACTTCAATCAAGTTGAGGATTTCAAGCGAGATCTTCAATCAAGTGAATCCCATCTAACATGGACTGGATACTAACATTTTCTTTCTACAGGACCCCATATGACTATCAACGTCCCATTTCAGCAGGAAGTAACTTGGAGAATGCTATGCCCCCTTTCCCCATTGTTGTCACTTAGGATAGTGTATATACCTAGTTAGGAATAGCTTCCTATTGTTTATGACTTTAGGGTTTAGTTAAAATAGATAGTTATCTTCTTATATTTTACCTTTATACTGTTAAGTTTTAATCCTCTTTTAGACTAAAAGGGGAATTGTAGGGGAAGCTGTAGCCACGCCTTCTTAGGGGCTGGCTACAAGAGTACCTGAGGGCTTGTGAGGGCGTGGTCAGAGTGAGTAGGGGGACTGCGTTTTCGGTTTCGGTTTCTCTTTGCTTCTTGCTATACAGACTACCACAGGCTGGCTGGTCCGCTCTGTAAGTAAGGCTTTTCCCTATTAAATACCCTTATATTTCTACCTGACTCCGTATTGGTAATTACCTACTATACAAGGCAGTCACCAATCAAGGCTTGCCAAGTGGTTACATTCCCACAAGAAGAAGGACAATATATAAATAAGTTACTGAAAATCTAAGATCTTTAATCAAAATAGTGTGCTAAGGATGAAACACAAGATCAAAAACTTGCTGACTCATTCTCAACATTGCTAAATGAATTACTTAATGAGTAAGTAAATGAAAATGAATGAATGAATGAGTGAATGAAACTCTCCAAGGACCCACAGTAGAATTGATAGTAAGAGCTAACAAAATAAAAGGGGAAATAGTTAATTGCCTGCTGGTGGTAATTTTTTCAATACTCTAGAATTCTAGCTGGAAGTAGAAAGCTCTACTTCCTAGACAGTGGGTTAATGCAGAATGAGGGATTCTTAGCTACCAATCATCTGGTCAGCTCATCCTCTTCATGGATGACTAAAATGACCTGAAAGCTGAATGACTCTATCTGTACTACATCTTGATGGGAGAATATCCTTCTGTATGCTATTAATATATGTTTGTCTTACTGGTTGATGAATAAAACACATATTGGTCAGTAGCCAGGCAGGAAATATAGACAGGGCTATGAGACTAGGAGAAATCTGGGGAAAGGAGGCAGAGAGGAGCTGCCAAGGAGACTCTGTATAGCTGTTGGGAAGATAGAATGCCAGGCATTGTCCATGAGATAAGACCATTACAGAGATTAATAGAAATGGGTTAATAATTAAGAGAAAGCTAGCTAATAAGAAGCCTGAGCCATCAGCCAAACAGGTTATATATAATATAAGCCTCTGTGTATTTATTTGGGAATAAACAGCTGCGGAACAAGACAGAACAGAAACTTCATTCAAAACATCTGTTGAGCAAATACCTATTTTAGTAGACAGAGGGGATCATCCAAAGATTTGACTCACCTCTCCAGTCACCTTCCTGTAATATTCAGTACTCTGTAAATAAAAACACATGGCCACAAGCCTACTGCTGAATAAGATAATTTATAAGGCCTGCCAGTTCAAAGTCTGTCTGGTCCACAGAGCAAGTTAGGGATTAGCGTGGTGCAAATAGCTACATAACAAGACCTGCTTGAGAAAACAAATGAACAAACAAAAGTAAAATGACAAAACCACAATGCATGCAGAGAAACAAACAAACAAAAAAGCTGAATGGACACCCGGCTCAGTTCAGAAATGCAAAGTAAGAGTAGAGGCCATCAGGTAACTAAAAATAGTAAGTAATATAAATTACTGAAAATCTATTTTTCTAAATATTAGCTACATAAACAAGGCATTATAAATTCTGCAACTAAAAGTGTAAGTAAGCCACGAAATAATGTACAGGTGGAATAGCAGATAGAAAAGGGACAGTCAGCTGGTAAGCAGGTCAGAGATCATATACAGAATGCCAGGAGGAGAAAAAGTACACATGGGGGAGGGCCTAGACTCTGACCCAAATGATATGACAGACTTTGAAGATCCCCATGGAAGGCCACACCCTCCAGGGGAGCAGAAAGGGGATGGGATAGGGGATCGGTGGGGGGCAGGGGAGGAGAGGATAAAGAGGGAACTGGGATTGAAATGTAAAACAAGCTTGTTTCTAATTTAAATAAAAAGGGGGGAAAGAAGGTAAAAGTAAAATGTACAGCAAGCATAATGAAATAATGTCAGCAGATTTTATATGCATGTAGTTTCTGTGTCTGAAACAAAATGAGAGAAGGGCAGAGGAACTAGAAACTATAATGGATAAACCATTTTTGAAAAATGATGGAACCCTCAAGATTCATATTCATAAAACATCAGGAAGCATGAAACTGCAAAAGCAGATGCCAGTCTAGAAAGTAGGGACTGAAAGGCAAAAGCAGTCTCTAAGCTCACTGGCTTCTACATGCCAAGTTGGCAAGTACAACTAATATTGATGCAAATAAGAGATAAAGAAAAAAAGTGGGGTGGAAAGAGAAGCATTACGGGGAGATTTCAGCAGAATGTAGAGTGCCAATAGGAACATCACACTCAGCAACGTCATACTTTTGTGTTGAGGAAAAATAAACACCAATTTATTTTAATTAAAGGAAAAAGAGAAATCGAGAAGGGGCATGGGAAGACATTTAAAGAACAACAATACAACCTCACTGAAGATAATCTTCAGAATGAACAACTATGATTCAACCTGGAACACCACCACCCAGCACAATACGAAGAACAAAGGTATGTGGATTTTTTTTTGAGTGAAAATAACTATTAAATACAATGACGATATCAGAATTCTTAAATGCACATGACATATAAAGCAGGAATTGAGTCTTTAACACTAAGTAATTAGATATATTCTTTAAAATCTAAATTTATGAAAGGCTTTCATAAATAGAAATGCATATGTAACATGGTCCAGAGAAATTAACCACCAAATGCATGCCACATGTTGCTACTATCAGTACTAGCTAGCTAATAAGAAGTATGTGGAATAATATTAAAACATTGTCAGCAATTAAAAATACTGTGAAATGGAAAAGGAATCATATGAATATGTAGCAGTAAAATCCAAGACACATCAGTTTTTCTACTGATTAAAACAACTGTAAATTTCTACAAACATAGTGGTTGGTCAAATGGAGTTTAGAATAACAGAAAATATAGTACACAAAGCTCACTGACAACTGCAAACTTCTTCCTACTCTTTAGGACAGGGGCATACCCAATAATTGGCAATAGTGATGGCAATCACTGAAAGAAAACTGGACTGCCGTGTGTACTTTCACCACGCTTTGCTAAGATGTGAAACACACAAGACATGGAGAAGGTTATCTAACCACAAAATAATTCAAGTTCTTAAGAAAACATAAGAGTTCAGTAATTATAAATCAACAATCTCAGCATACATAAAGCAAAGGTTTACATATGGAAAACAAACTGAATAGCATAATGAGAAATTAACATATCAATAAAATTGCAAGTATCACTGACAATGCGGATCTTAAAATGGTATTTTAAAACCAGAGCTAATCCACCAAGATAGAATTCTTCACAAGTGGTAGAAATCACAATATATTTTTGAAAGTACGGGTTTTCTGAGTCATGATGCAATGTAACGCTAACCAAATCCCATGAATAAGAAAATACAGGCTATGGTCTCTGAATGTAAAACAAAACAGGGAAATAAGTGAAAAGCAATAGAAATTTTAAGTGTTTGGAAGTTTGGCAAATAAAGAAATTAAAAATCAAGAATGTAAACAACCTGAACTAAGTAACAAAATGGTATAAAACTTAAGTCTCATTTTATGAACATAAACATAATAAATATTATAAATATAAAATATGTTGGCCATATAGTTTCTATTAAGCCAGAGGTGAATATGTTTATATATGAGAAAGACTGAAAATATCCACCCTTAAAACTTAAGATAAAAATAGCAAATGTTACAGTTTAAAAAAAGTGACTGGAGAGATGACTCAGTGGGTAAGAAAGATCACCACTCTTCTGCTCTTTCTGAGGACTTGGATTTGGTTCTCAGCAACTCACAACCACCTGAAACTCCATTTCTAGGCCATCTGATGCTCTGGGGTCTCTGAGGGCTCTTGTATCTTAATGGTGCACTTTCCTATATTCAGGCAAACACATACACACACAAAATAAAATGAAAATAAAGTAAAAAAAATATGGTTAGGAGAGTTTGAACCCAGTTCTTGTAAGACAGGTTTTTGAATCTTTGAGAGGCTGAGACAGGAGGATTTCAAATTTAAGACCATCCTAGTAACTTTGTCAGGCTCTGTCTGGTAGTGAAAAAATAAAAGAATTTGAGATATAGTTTGGTGGTAGAGCTCTTGTCTCTCATGAGTAAATCACTTAATTCAATTACCAATTCAGAGGGAAAGAAGGTGTTCTGTTAAGTAGACTTTATACTAACACATCTTACATAGATCCAGGAGTGAAAACAACAATAAATTTTCACACAAATTAAAACTCCCATTCTGTGGATTTTCTCTTCAATGGTTCAATCATTTCTCTAGCTATGCAGGAGAATTTCAGTTCTAGAAGTCCCACTCATTAATTGCAACAGTGGCACACATATCTTGGCAGTAACCAATAGCTCTCCAATCAGTCTTAGGACATGCTCAGGAAGATGGAAACCATATCTGATACTGGAAATCTAGGTGACGACTATTTAAAACAGTGAAATCATGGATCACCAAGGAGGACCTACCCCTTAACTAAGCCATTCTAATCTGTGCTATGTTCTAAATATATATGTTTATACCAGCTGATAAATGTAACTCGGACCTTTTTTTTTTTTTTTTAAAGAAATTTAGCTTTGCAACAGACAAAGACAATTACAGAAAACTCCAACTGATCTGATCAAAATGCATTATTGTGGAGCCCATTTCCAACAGATACATCTACAGCAAACACTTGCACCTAAAGCCCAGGAATCACTGCATGTTATTTTATGAATCATAGAAAAATAGCTGTGAGAATGTGTTTCCTAGATATGTCAGAGAAGCTACACCAATGATGTCTTATCAACATGGCTACCTAAATATGACCAGAATCAGACAATCATATTAGGCAAGATAACATGGAGAAGAGAAAACCCAGGAGGCCTCAACACATTGAAAGAACTACAGGCAACTAAAGAATCCTGGGATTAGAATGAAATAGTTTTCCAATGCCAATAGTCAACCCTAAAGACATATACATACAGGTTACACAATGTAGTTTTTCATAATTTTTAGAAATATATATATATCAATTAGAGAAAATGAAATGATACATTTGAAAGAGAGCATGGGGGATGAGTACATGGAAGGGTTTAGAAGGAGTAACGGAAAGGGACAATGATATATTATAATTTTAAAAAGTAAAATAAAATGTATTTTAAAAATAACTTGATGATCTTAATGACAGCAAAAAAGCAATCCTTATTACCAACAACCAACTGCTAAATATTTCATTTTTATATTACATACAATTACTACCATGCTGCAGCTGAAGAATAAATGCTCAGTGAGGTAATGTCAGAATCCAAAAGAGGATGAAAACTGGTCTCATTCATTCTAAACAGTCTTACAGTGGCTGTGAGCATGTAAAACCCTCCAATATGTTTTCTTTGAGTTCCCACACATTTCCTTCCTATGAAATCCCATTTTCTGTGTCTATCCACTACTCCCTAACCTATTATTTAGATAAAAAGCATGGTGGCATTACAGAAGTGACCACATACTTCTGATAAACTAAACCCCCATGACATCTTACACAGTAAAATGTTCTTATAAAAGTGGGATGGTATAATTCTAGGGAATTGTACATCAATTGGTATGGGTAAGCTAAATGTATTCTTTATAAGACAGGAAAGAAATGTCTGTATTGACTAGCCAGAATCTTATTGGCTCCAGTATATCTGTTTGGAAAGCATAATTAGAATGAGAAGTTCTATTGGTTAAGTGATTTGACTCTGGGCATGATACAGGTTTCACGTTTAATCTTTAAGTTATCAGAGCAAAGAATCTAGGCAGGCGATATGGCTCAACACATAAGAATAATCACTGTTCTTTCACAGGACCTGGACTCAGTCCCCAGCACTCGAATCTGGCAGCTTATAACACATATAACTCTAGGTCCAGGGCATCTGGCACCCTTATCCTCTTCTGGCCTTGTGGGTACTCACACACATGTGTACAAATACATATGCTACACATGCAAATAAAATGAAAAACCAATTTTCAAAATCAGATCAAAGATTTTTTAAATAAAAAAACGAATCATTAAATGGTGCATTAATTAAGACTCCTAATTGAATGAGAGTGAATTGTGGGATTTGACTTTTGATTTACACAACACCCAAAGAAAGAATAATGTTTATAGCCCTAGACAGAGTTTCCAAAGGAGTGATTGTGCTAGGGAAGCAGATGTTAAACAAGTATTTATAGCTATGGTGACATCAATCACAAATGCCTACACTTAAAGAAAATGTGTGCTTGTTTTGATAAAACTGAAAGCTTTTTGGTTTCCAAACAGACCTTAAAACAAAATGAAAAACATATTGTATCGACTAGTGTATTCAAATCTCATGTATTGCGGGAGCTCTGGGATCTGGAGCCTCGAAAACTCTAGAAACACTGTTTTATTCCGAGCTTCACCGTGTTTAAGAACTAACAAGAGAAAGGGCTTTGAGTATCCCATCTTAATGGAAGTTCACCAATCCAGAGTCCACAGCCAAGCTTCCTCCCCTTACTGGCCTCCTAGACCTTGGGCTGATTTCTCAGTGTCCTCAAATTAGCTGAACCAGGTGGCACTGCCGGAAAAGGGTGAAATTATTTACTCTAGCCAATCCTTTGCCTGCTTGACCTGCACTGCCAAGTCCATCACAAAGAAAGCTCACAGAGCCTCTTGCTGCCAGGGTCCCTTCACTGCCTGACTCTTTTCCGTCATCTCTGAAAGATGTGGCATGTCACCTCTCTGGAACTGTGAACAAGCTCTGTGTTTAAATGGCAGTTGCCTCCACATCTGTTGGTCTTAGCATATGCAAGCGATAATAATTTATTTTTATTTTTAAGCATCTTTCTTGGAAGTCTCTGATAATAAAAATATTGTTTTTAAGCATCTAACTGAGAAGTCTTTGATTTCATTTTATCACTTTTCCTGTTACCCAATTAAATTAATAAATTCTGAATATTTATCCACAAGTCATAAGATACCTCAGGTAGTCTTCTTCCTGAATGGATAACATGATCTATTGTTTTCTTTTTCAATTTTGCCTACAGAAACAAAACAAAAAATATAAATTGACCATCATGCATACATGGAATTTAGATTTTTGTCTTTTCATAATTTCAGTACACCTGATAAAAATTAAATATGTTAAGAGGAAACAAAATTACTCTAACATTAACTTTAGTGAACATTTCAAGTTGTTTATTGCATATCATTCAATTGATAATTGTATTGTGTTGTTTTGGGTATAAATGTAATTGTTATAATATACAATATTATATGAAGAATAGCAACTTGCCTTTCCTTTTATAAATGATCTTTTTAGTCAGTTTCCTAGATAAGCATTTTTAGGCTTCAGAAATTCTGTAACAGAAAATATCTTCCTGAAAGTTATATAAAAAGCAAAACTATGTTCAAAGTACTAAAATATTTATATTTTGTTTTAAATTGCCAGGATGTATAGATGTTCTGTTGAAGGCAGAGCTTGATGCATTCTCTAATAAAAATTCAATACTAATTTTAATCTGACACATTAATAGTAATTATAATCTGTCCTTCCTGTATTGAATGAGGTTGTAATTTCTATTGATTCACTAAAGATATCCAAATCCTCTAACATCTTCTCTGACACATTACCTAAGTTGTTTTGTATATATCTTCAGATTCCTATAAAAAAATATTTGTTATGACACTGAGACATAAAGGAAGTTTTAGAAAATAAACAATCTCCAAGGATATTGTATAAGTTTTATCAAAGTGTTTGTGGCAAAGCTGTGCTTGTTTGCTTGTATATCTCTCACTCTCTGCCCCCTCTCAGTGTTAGCTTTGAAAACTCCTAAAAGCTCTGCTCTATGATTCTGTGTTGGCTAGCCTCCAAAGAAAAACAATGTTTCACTTCTAAATACCCGTGACATAACTCTTTCTGATAGGAAGACCTGAGAATCTTTGTTGCATCCAGCAAGTCTGTGTTCTGTGCTTTCCAGACGAAAATTTGTAATTCATATTTCCTCAGGCCAGAATTTTGAAATGAATGCCCAAAAGGGATGTTATTTGTATAAGAGGGTCTAGCAAATATGCCGTCAGTTCTTTGAGTGCAGCTCTTCTGTCTTAGACCAGACTCTTTGTCAGAGGGGACCCTGTCACTTGTCCTGGTAGTTAAAATGTAGAAACAATCTCTCCTTGGACTGAGTGTTCACATTTTGAAAAATTGCCACAGCAAATTCCCCAGCCTGCCAAGTTGGCAGATCCTAAGCTTGGAGTTGGAGGCGAGCCAGGCATCAATGGCGCATTCCACACCCCTGAGTCAGCATCCAGGTCCACCATTCTCTGTCTCATGTGCAGGAAAGCGTGCCACTGTCTTCGTAAGCCAAGCCCTAAACTTGATTTTGAAACCCAGACAACTTTCATATTGTGGCTTGATAACCTAGAGTAGGGAATACAAGAAATGTGCACATTTTAATCAGTTTTGATATGGAAGAACTCCTTAAGTTTGATGCATTTGAGCCCTCCCCACCCCCCTGCTTTTCCAGAAAGTGAGCTAGAAGTCTGAATAATTTTTTGGCTTGGGTTGTAAAACACAGGTCCTGACCCCTTGTCGTCATTAAAGATCCCATGGGCTCTTTTCAAAGGACTAAGGGGGATTAACCTTTCTGTTCTGGCTAAATTCCTAATTGGATAATTACATTCTGCCTCCCTAAATTATCGCTGTAGCTCCAATTGGATATGGAATTTTCACTTCCTGTCATAAAAGGTTGTGGGGTGTT
This sequence comes from Cricetulus griseus, assembly GCF_003668045.3. Classification (NCBI taxonomy): domain Eukaryota; kingdom Metazoa; phylum Chordata; class Mammalia; order Rodentia; family Cricetidae; genus Cricetulus; species Cricetulus griseus. The sequence continues at coordinate 6,734,170 of NW_023276807.1, forward strand.
AGGACATTTCACCCCAGGGGTGATGCCAATTAAGTCGTTAGTGAGGTGAAATCAGTATGAGGTTTGTCTTTCTCTTTGCAATCCCTTTTCTCCACCTCCTGATTTGGAGTTTAAAATGTGTGGAAAGCATTCAGTCATTCATAATGGAAGGGGTGTCATAAGTTAGTAACACTGCTTATTGTCATGTTATTTCTAAGAATATAATAAAAGCGGTCAATAATTGATAAGCATTTGCAGGAACATTATCATTCGAAAGAACAAAAGCATTGCTTGAAATGCTGTTTGTCCAAACCCACAAGGAAAGGGTTTCTGAAGCAAGTTCACACACTGCGTTTTTTGTGAGGGAAGTCTTGGGCAGATCGCTGTGACTGTTCAGAGCTTTTGTGGATTGTTGGCTCAGCATTCACGGCAATATTTAGGCCCAGGGCCAGGGCCAGGGCCAAGGGGAGCCAGTGTCTCTCCTGCATATGGATGCAGGCATTAAATGCATTAATGGTTGGTAGATTACACATGCTCTTGCTTTGGAAAGTAAAGGTCACATATCAGTCTCTTCAGCTGTATTTATCTGTACTGAAAATCATTGCCCACAGAATCACCTCTGAACCTCGAAAATAAGACAGCCAGCAATACCCTGTACTGAGGACAGAAAATGAATAGTCAGCTTGGGCTCCTTGTTTATTTATATTTTTGCTGTTAAATCAGTCAAAAAGCTTTTTGTCGACCAGCTATATTCATGTGTATTATTTGAAATAGGACATTGCACCCATAGAGACTATAGTAGGTTTTGTGTCTCCCCCTTCCTCCCAGGACATGTGAACAGATTCTCTAGAAACATTGTGGAAAGGTATGTAAGTCTGAAAAAAAAATCCTTCCAGCTCCAACTCTCACACAGCTGCATTGGGGGAAGGCTGAAATGTGGGGTCTTGTCCATGAGATAAGAAAGGAACCTAACAACCGAGATAGGAGACCATGTGGACCCAGCAGGTGATAGGGAAGGGATCCTTTGCACACACACTCACTAATATTGTAAGTCCATCCTTTACAGTGCCACAAAATCAATAAACTAGCTTTAAAGAGTTTAAATATAACATCTCAGTATTTGCAACATACATTTTTTAAGAATGGAGATTCTGTTTTATCACATTCTATTTTATGCTTCATTGTTGGCAAAATATAAAGGCTAATTTTTAAACTATAATGTAGAATTTTATTTGAGAGCCATTAGATTAATTTCACTAACCTCACTGAGGCAAATGGCACTATCTGACCTTTGAACTTTATTATTCTATTAGTCCTAACATATCTGTATATATTGATTACATGGTCCTTTGCCCCCCCCAGGACATCTCTCAGAGGGAAACTTCTCCCAGGTGGCCAAACATCTCCCCATGACAGCAAATATTGGATACTTATCTGAAAGCACCACAGAGGCAGAATTGGAGCTGCAGTATTGCCAAAGCTTGACTATACTCGTGTAAGTAATTTGCAAATATGTCCCCTGCCCTCCACCAATGGCTGAAGATGTGCCATCTAAGTGAATACTGATGGAATTGTTCAAAAATATTGAACAGTTTAATACATTTGTTTAATACATTTGTGGTATTACTTTAAAGGATGAAAAACTATCAGGTAACTTCCTGGTTAATCATAATAGCCATTCTTCAATGTTGCTAAATATTTAACTTTCTTTGCTTTTCTTGGATCAAAAGTAGTGACACAGTTATTTACTAGTGTACAACACACACACTCACACACACACAAACCATACATGTGCACACCTGAACATACATCTGTAAGATTTAATAGTCAAGAAAATAAATAAAAAATTTCCAAATAAAGTTATTTATTCTTTATCTCATTTCTATTAACTCTGGAAATAGGAAATAGTGTGAGGATACTAAAGAGAATAAAATGGAAAACAGTGCATGTTTTTCCATTCCTGCTAGTTGACTAGGGTTTCTTTAAGGTTTTCTAACTGAGCAGTTACCTAGTAAAATTGGCTAGCAGGCTTCATTGTGAAGAACACCATCTCAGCTACTAGGCAATGATATATTAATAATGCAGTTGATTTAAACATTGATGTGTTTGGTCTTAAGTAGTCTTCCAAATTGCTCCCCTGGATGTCCCAGGTTACTGCCAGACCATTGCATCCCTATGAATTGGTTCAAGTATTTAATGACATGTCTGTCCCTCAATTTACACACATACACAAATATACATATATATAGATGCATATTATTAAGGGCACGCAGAGGTGTGACAAGCACATTTTTGTAGCACATTGTCATGCCAGTATCATCAAGTTGTGGCAACAAATAAAATGCTTGGAGCATCAAGTTGTGACAATCATGTGTTTAAAACATTGTGATTATAATTGTCTTTAAACAATTATGCAACACCAGCTGAAAAATATACTCCTGGGAGAAGCAAAGCCTGAGAAAATTAAAATACATGCAGAGGACTGGCTATAGTTCTTGCACTATGCCATTCATTGTATATATGATAATGAAGCAGAAACCAGAACTAGGATATAAGTACATTTGACCTTGATTGACTCCTTGTGAAGCCAGAGGACAAAGTGACAGCAAAGGGAACTGACAAAGTAGACCACCTGCTACATTGCCTTGGCTTAAATGTGCAATGGAAGGCACCAGATGACATGAAAAATTATGATTTTTCTGGCATTAATGCCTGTATAGACTTATTGATTTTAAATTAATATTATTTCATTTCAGAGCACTTGATGTCAAAAGAAGAATGAGCATATTGGAAGCTAATTGGTGACATTCTACCTATGCCATGGTATATAACATGTCTTAGGATCTATGAGAAAATTAACTGTCAAGTTTATCTATATTTAACAAACATAAATTGAGTATCCCTCATCCAAAATGCTTAACACCAGGAAATTTGTAAATCTTGGATGCTTAGAATTTGAGAGTGATTGCATTACTGCAGTCTAAGAGGTCACAAAACCTAAAAGTATTTTGAGCATCAGGTTAATGTCACCAATGTCTTGAAACAATTTAATTTTCCGAGTATGGATAGTCAATTTGTCTACATAACTTACTTGCTAAAAAGTAGCACTTAGAACCCAGATATAGTAGCTCTTGTCTCTGATCCTGACACTTAGGAGGTAGAGAAAGGTGGGCCTTTGAGTTGAAGGCCATCAGTGTGTTCCAGGCTAGCCAGTACTACAAAATAAGACACTATTTGAAAATAAAGCAGAGAGAGAGAGAGAGAGAGAGAGAGAGAGAGAGAGAGAGAGAGAGAGAGAGAGAATCCAACCTAGATTGAAAAGCTACCATGTCTTGTAATTCACTATATTTTGATGATAAATTGAGATCTATAGGTATGACTCTAAAACCAAAGAAATCAACAAAGCTAAATCACCAAATAACTGTGATAAAAGCATGTTACCTTCCCTTCTCTTTGTTATTGATAAACATGATTTAAAATCTTCAGCTGTGCAGCTGTGTGTTGCTGTTTCTGGATAGTACAGCAATGTGTGGTAACAAACGCCTTCCATTGCCCCATGTCCTCTTCCTCTATGCTTGCTTTTCTGCCTTGTATCCTCCTCGGGTGAGTGGGTGTATGCGTGTTTAAATTTAGAAATGTAAATTTAAAAAAATACTCTGCTTAAGCACTAGATGTGAAACAGATTTCTTCTCAGTCTTATAAAGACACCCTCTCTCATCTGTTCTCTTTACAGGTATTTATAAACCTTACCTGAGCAAAATCAGGAACGTAAAAGAAAACTGACTGTTTCCTTATGAGCATTCTAAAGGTCTCTTAGGAAAAAACAAAACAAAACAAAAAAAACACCTTTACAAAAACTAATCTAAAAGCATGCGCTATTTGCTGACAAGAAGGTAAATGGAACAAAGGGGTGAATGCAGAATTGAGTAGCTTGGTTAATGCAAAGGAGATGCCACAGCGATAGTTATTGTACTTTCTACATTGAAGGGATGAGGTAGTTTAGATAGAGTAAGGACCAGCAGAAAGAGGAGCAAGAAGAAAAGACAAATAAAGAGCAAAGAAGAACAGAAGCAAGTATTTGCTGACAGATGGAAGAACGGAAATATAGGCATTGCCAAGTATTAATAATGGGTGATGGGGCTAATTCAAGAAATACATTTGCAACCTTCCACCCATTTCACCCACTACCTCCCAGCCAGATGCAGGGGTTTCTGACTATGTCTGTCTTCTTTCTGATTCATGTCTGACTCTTGCCTCCCTTCCCTTCATTCTTGCAGCATTCTTGCTTCTCTGCTAAACCCCTTTTATTTGTAAGTAGCAAAGTTAACTAGTGTCAGAATCAACCGTCTTTTCTAGTTAGCAAAGATAGTGGCTCAGCCCCGATGAGTAGTTGCTTATTGACAGCATAAATCATTTGTTGATGCCCATGAAAACAGCTCATTTGTGGCCTGACAGAGATACACATCTCCAGAAAATCAAGTCCCAAGCAAAGGTACATTTGTGAAACAAAAGTCTCCCAAAGCCTCCAGTTAATACCCATATTCAATTCATGAGAGAGGAGACAGCCTGGGCTGTAAGCCCAAAGCATAGGGGAGAACTTCTTGGCATTTTTAGAAAACAAAGTACAAAATGTTAATACTAGATGTCCTTGGCAATACTTGGAATGACCGTTAACACCTTTCGCTAATTTTCCAAGTTTCCCATTATGAGTGGGATATGTATGTTTGTATGTAGGGGGGTTGTTTGTTTGTTTGTTTGGGCTATTGCTTGGTAACTTTGGAGTACTGGTGCTGTGAATAGAATGGGATTTGTTTTCTTATTCTTTTAGTATTCTGTTGCATCTCAGCATCAAGCAGTGGTTTGTACCTTGGATTTCAGGTGAGTCCATTGATGCATTTGTGAAGAAACCAAATGCTGTTCTCCCTGTCTACAATGTCTGGCTTAGCAGCTCTAGGCCTGAATATGTTCCTAAAACATTTCTTGGTGCTTCTGCTGATCACAGGACCATAATGTGAGAGCCATGACTAATAGAAAGTGTCACTGAAACCTCAACAAAGTCTCAAGGCATTGATAATTTTAACCCAAACCTTCATAAGGATGACTGGTTGGTATACCCACAAAGTAGGGGCAATGGCAACTTGGAACCAGTGGTGATCTTGGCTAGAAGACAGCATCAGATGGCTGTCATAATAGAGTTGAAATTCATCTTAATAGAAATTCATCTGTTCTCAGGAGGCTGGGAAATAAAAAAAAGCAAAGATCATTAAAATTGCAAGCCAGGGAAAGTCGAATTTAGGTTTCATTGGTTTTTTTTTTGGGGGGGGGGGTGAAAAGAAGGAAATATGACCAGAGACAGAGGGCATACCTGTTGAGTTCTCTTACCAGCAGTCTCTCAACTATAAGATAGTTCCTTCATGTGGGCATTGGAGGTATGAGCAATGATTAAGTTTGGTTGTCAATGAAACAAGACAGGTTTTCTTAGGAGACAAATCTTAGGGCACAGCATGAGGTGTTACTGGTTTAGATTAATTGAGGCAGGAAAAATCACCTTAAGTAGGAGCAACAATGCTCTGTGCACTGAAGTCCTGGACTGAATTAAAGCCTGTGATTGAGTTGAGCATAAGCACTCACCTACCCCGCCTACCCACTGTGTGATCAGTTGCCTCAAGCTGCTACCATCAGAGCTTCCCGACCATCAGAGACCATACATTGCTACTTTGTCAAAGCATTTTGTCCCATTGACATACAAACCAGTGTAGCATGTGTCTCTTGGATTCAGGTCTTTTGGCTAGAATTGTTAGGCCTCCACTGTACACTCACTGTTCTACAGTGACTAAATCTTCCCAAGAGAGCTGCCACACACCTTCACATTGTCCATGTCCAACAAACAAGGAAATGCAGTCTTTGCCTTTCTTAACTCCTCTCTCCATGTGTTATCTGACACCTAACATTGGTTTCTCCCTTGAAACTACTCTTAGATTCAGAAAGCACAAAACCGCCCACCCCCAATGCCTATGCCAATGTTAGTAATGAGATTGACTAACATGTCTGAATTTACTTAATCCTTTTAACAACTCTTTGAGGAAGACAGTATGTTCTAGGCATCTTCCCAGAAGTAATTGAAATTGATAAGGTTTTATTTTTTCCATGTCCCTTGGCAGTTCAGTAGCCAAGCTCATTTGGAACTGCCTATGGAGGGGAGATAAGCCCCCTCCCTCACCTGCCTGTTTCTATTCTGGTCTATTTATCCTTAGTTGCCTGTAATTCCTCAGCATTCCCTTCACTTCCTTGTGGGATTTTTTTTCACAATAAGGAAATTCTTCCTATTTCCATTCTGTGCTGGATAATATTTTATCAACTTGATACAAACACTAGTCACATGGGAAGAGGTAATCTCAGCTGAGGAATTGCTTCCATCATGTAGACATGTAGACAAGCTTGATGGGGCAGCATCCAATCCACTTTGGGAGGTGCTATCCCCTAGACAGTTGTCCTAGGTTATGTTAGAGCAAACCATTGACAGCCAGCCAGGAAACAACATCCCTCTGCAGTCTGCTTCAGTTCCTGTGTCTAGGCACTAGCTTGAATTTCTACCCTGAATTCTCTTAGTGATGTGGAAGTATAAGGCAATTAAAAACCTTCCCTCCCATAACTTACTTCTGAACATGGAGTTTATACCACAGCAATGGAAACCAAAGAGTACTGCATGTCTTTGCCAAGTGCCTCCAAATCTGTTTTTTGCCCTGTGGTTCAGGCTCATCATTCTCTTGCTTCTGGGACATCTTTCCCTTACATCCACCATGCTTTTGTCTCAAGGGCTTTATACTTTGTTCTGTAGACATACATTTCTCTTCCTATTTGACTTCATGGGACTTGTATTCTATGGTCCTCTGATAAAACATAACACCTGAGACACATTTACTAAGATACCATCCTAGTCCCTGAACATCCCCTTTACCTTTTTTACATTCCGATTAGTGACACTATAATTAAATGCTTATTATATTTTTATAAGACTTGTATATAAGTTTTAGATATTCAAAACATGTATTTAATGAATAACAGAGACCCCCAAAATGGAATGCTTTACATTATGATTTTAAGTGGAGTTTAATTTTTGAGCAAGCACAGGAAATGGCCTACATTACTTTAGGAATTCTGAGAATGACATAATGAAGTTTAAAATTCAAAATGTAAATATGGATATTATTTTCTATAATATTAGATAAGCCAGTGCTTTAAGTACATACTGAGAGTCTTTGCTTGTGTGTAATTTATGTTTACCTACATAACATATATATGACTTTTAACATCATTTACCTCTTCATTTCATATTAGATCATCATTAAGAAAATTTACCAAATAAATCTGTTTTTTAAGAACTATTTCTCCCCCAAATTTTCTATATCCTATCTTTCCCAACATTTCTGAGAATCAGATTCCTCCTATTTTTATCTTTATAACAACATACACTATATGTCTATCATTCAGTAAATGTTGATATAAACCTACCCCCATAATATATATATATATATATATTATGTAACATAACATATATATATATATATATTATGATAATGTTAATGTTTTGGGGTTTTGGGGTGTGTGTGTGTGTGTGTGTGTGTGTGTGTGCACATGCAGTGAGTGTGGAGTCCTGGATGGCATCAAGTGTTTTCCTCAGCTGTTTTCCACCTTATTTTTTGAGACAGGAACTCTCACCTAACCTGGAGATATTGATTTGGCATGCCAGTTAGCCCTAGCCCAGAAATCATCTGTCTTTATTTCCCCAGCATTGAATCTGAAGACTCGTGTCATTAGGCATGGCTCTTATGAGAATTCTTGAGACCAGACTTGGGTCTTCAGGCTTCAATGGCAAGCACTTTATCCACTATGCCATCTCTTCCACCTCCTGAGTTTATTCTTATTATGAAACATTTCCACGTACTTGCATTTATTCTAGACTCTATTATTGGATATTGGATTCTAAAAAGTATATTATTTTGGATGCATTATTACACAAGGTAAGCAAAACCAAGGCAAGTGCCAACTTTTCAATCAAAAATGACTTTTACTGTCTCCAAAGTGAGGATCTGATATTGAACAATCATCTCTGTCAGTATCTCAAGGATTATCAGTTGCTACATTTGTTTCCACAATCTAGTCTCTCCAAAAGGAATCCACTTTTTTGGTCTGTTTCCCTGAGAGATCTACTACACCATTCATGAGCAAAGTCATTAAGCAATATCACACTGGCATCAAAAATGCCTCGGAGTTTTTAGGTTTTGATTTAGTAGCTGTTATCAAGAATTGGAATTTGTTCATTTCCCTTCTCAGGGTGAACTGGGAAATGTTTGAGACCACATTCCCATAACCAACTTTGAAAAATAGGGCTTAATTAAAATGAACCATAGATGTAATGCATGGACTAGACTGATCTTTGTGGTACTCTTTGCCCAGTCTGATTGGTAGAATAAAGAGGGGCTCTTAGTTTAAGCACATGATGATATCATTTACCTATCCTGTTTTATTAATGAACACTCAACTGTTTGCCAGATTCTTGGTTAGCATTGCACCATCATTATTACCTACTGTATAGTGCTAAAAATAAAATAGAGTTATACCCAACTCTAATTGTTGACATTTCTCTGGCTTTGCTTATGTGGCTGGACAACTTGAAGAAGCAAACCAACCATGACATGTCCTTGAATCCTGATCCTGAAAACCTTAAACCTAAATTCAGTCCTAATTTAGTAATTCACTTGCTAGAAGACAGGGATGATTGTGGTTCTCCAGTAAGCCTGGGGGTCCTTCTGAGGCTCTTGGGTGCAATTCAGCATCCATCTTCTGCCCATCCCCAACATTGTTCTGGTAATACATTTTTGTCATTTTACTATAACTCAAACATGCTTGCAAGTGATTGGTGCTTTCCTATGTCCATCTCTTTTGTAGCCTCCTATGTTATATTTGATTCCAAAATGTTATACACTGATCAAATTTATGAATGAATGAATTATTCATTAGTTGTTTTAAGGAGAAGCAGGAAGCATATTTAAATGGAATATAGAAATGGATTTTGAGCCCATTTGAGGGAGGTTAGTTGTAATGTTTTAGTAAGATTTTTTTTCTATTAATGAAAACACTTGTATTTGATATTACTAACCATGTTCCATTCTTTATTACTCTCTACTTAAGGGAAAAAGCAGAGCAGGATATGCGTGTCAGGAGCACATCCCACTCCCACCTCATGACTGCACCCTACCCAACAACTGTGACACAGTCACTTCTCAGTTTATTTTGGTTTTCTTGAGACAGTGTTCACAGGCTGAGCTTAGATCACACATATTTAACACTACATTTAAGGCTTTCTTCCTAAACACTTTTAAACAAATCTCTATAGTTCTAACTGCAAATAAAATTATAAGGAGTTCAGAGATAGTTCTAATTTCAAATAAAATTATAAGAAGCTCACATTGTTTGCTATTCATATATCATAGGATGATAGATTAAGCTGACGAGGCTTACAACCCCTCCCCTCATTTGGGGTAATTGTTCAATTTTACTTTCTTCCTCTAGGGTAGAAGCATCCAGGACTTTTATGTATTATGCTTTATCTAATAGTGTGTGCTCATATGTTAGTCATTTATACATTATATGCAATAAAAGATTGGCCTCTGTACTATATAGTCTATTAGGAAACATTAGATAGCTCAGTAAATCTCTTCACTCTTTCTTCCCTTCTTCACTGCCTCTCCATTTTGCATAGTTTTTAATGAAGGATGAGTGATAATGCAGTGAAAATACCCCATCTCCTGTCACAGGTTGCCCTCTACCCATATGACTAAGAAGCCTATTTTGTACATCTTCATCATCCACCCCACTCCATTCATTGACAAACAGAAATATAGAAAGAGTAACTATGTCAAGGTCACATGTTTTGGGTGGTAAAAAATACATAGCAATGTATCTAATAATGAAACTGCGAAATCTAATGCAAAGCTCCACAGCTCCAAAATGTCTCTTATAACTGTGTAGAGCAGTGGTTCTCAAGATCCTTTAATGCCGTTCCTCATGTTGTGGTGATCCTCAACCATAAAATCATTACCTTGGTACTTTATAACTGAAACTTTGCTACTGTTATTACTTGTAAATATATGACATGCAAGGTATGTGATATGTTGTCATGACCCACAAATTGAGAGCCACTGGTATAGAAGTCATTAAGAAGTATAGAGTTGATCTGTTTAATTTCAATGTGTGATTTTTTTATTTGTGAGTTTTTTAGTAGAAAAGTTTATAATAAAGTTTAATTAAAGAGTGAGCAATTATGGGGGCAGTTTGATAGTAGCACACAGTCCCTATTCTCTGCTACATTCTTAGTTTCAGATTTTTAAGACAAGGCGTCAGTCCATTCTGTACTTTAGCTACAACTCACTGTCACTGGGTGTAACTTGCTTATATCAACAAACAAATAGTTTGTATTTAAAAAGGTGGTTTACTTAGTGTGAAGATCTACATTATTGACTATGATAGATGATCTTCATCCTCAATTTGACACAGCTGGGGATAAGGAACCATAAGTGAATATTTGCCTTCATCAGATTGCCATATAGTCATATCCCTAGGGGGCATTTTCCTAACTGGATGTTGTAATATTTTGAACATAATTGGCCACCACAAGTCCATAGGAAGTGGCACTATTAAGAGGTATATTTTATAAAGTAGGAGTGGGTGGGTTTTGAGGTCTCCTTTGCTCAAGCTTCACTCAAGGTGACACTCAGTTCACTCCCTGTTGCCAGCAGGTCAAGTTATAGCTCCTTTCCAGGAGGACTCTTAGCTCCTTTCCAGCACAATGTCTGTGTTGCAGGATATTCAATCATACTGTGAGCCCTCAGACTGCCAATTGAATAAAAACAACCTTGGTTCAAGAGGTAGAGCCAGGTATTAGTTAACAGAAAGTAGTTATAGAGAGTCAGAGGGAGTCTGGAAGATGGATAGAGAGATACACATGAATTAGTATGGAGGGGCTTTGAGTGTAGTGGTCTTTTTTGGTTTGGGGCAGTGGAAGAACTCTTGTAGCTGGGTCACCGGCTAAAGAGGAAAGTCAGCTGGTTGCTTCTCAGCCTCTGAGCTAGAAAGTTTTCAACCCAGCATCTGACTCCCAAGTCTTTACTGGTAAATAGAACAATAAAGATATAGCTAACACTACATTTGGCAGCAGTAGAGAGAGGTGGTTCCTACAGGAGGCAAAAGATCCTCAGGGCCTTGACCTGAGCAACAAGAGAGTCATTGTGGAGCCACAGCAGCAGCTGAAATAGCAGTAGATTCAGATGAAGCTACAGTGATGGTGATAAAACAACATTACTGTCTGCATGCTACTATATCCTTTCATGAAGACAATGAGCTAAACCCACCCCAATTAAATGTTTTCCTTTATAAAGTTGCTGTGGTCATGGTATCTCTTCATTGCAATAGAAACATTAAGACACAGGTTGATATGGAGAGTATAGCTGACTATAGGCAGGAAGACTCCTATGCAAAGGTTGTTAGAAAAGAAACACAAATACATATATATATATATAATCTCTCTCTCTCTCTCTCTTATATATATATATATATATATATACACATATGTTGTATTTATGTTTCTTTTCTATCTTTCTTTTTTTTTTTTTTTTTTTGGTTTTTCGAGACAGGGTTTTTCTGTGTAGCTTTGGAGCCTATCCTGGCACTCACTCTGGAAACCAGGCTGGCCTCAAACTCACAGAGATCTGCCTGCCTCTGCTCCCCCCTCCCCCCCCCCCCCGAGTGCTGGGATTAAAGGTATGCGCCACCAACGCCTGGCTATGTATATATATTTCTATCAAGACCAATTGTGATCTTTGATCCACTTGAATGAGTTTTTGTGCAAGTTGATAGGTACAAGTCTAAAGTTTTCCAAACAATATTTGTTGAAAATGCTATCTTTCGCCAGTGTATGTTTTTCACACTTTTATTGGATATTAAATGGCTGTAGTTATAAATACTTGTGTTTAGATCTTCTATTTTTTTCCATTGGTCTACATGTCTGTTTTTATGTCAGTGCCATTTTGCTTTTATTGCTTTGTCACTGCACTGTATATCAAGGTCTGAAATGATAATTCCTTGAGCATTGTCCATTTTTATCACAATTGAATTTTGGGTTCTTTCGATGTTCCTTATGAATTTTAGGATAGCTTTTTCTTCTATTTCTGTGAGGAAAGAGATGGGGATTTTGATATGGGTTTCATTAGATCTGTTAATGGCTTTGGTAGAATGGTAATTTTCATAATGTTAATTGTACCAATACATGAGCATGAAATGACTTTCCATTTTCTAGTATCCTGATCAATTTCCTCAGAGATTTGGGGATTTCCTTGTAGAGGTGCTTCTACACTTCCTTGGTTAGACTATTTATTATTTTATTTTATCTGAGGCTATTGTGAATTAAGTGTGTCTATGATCTCTTCCCCTGAGTGTTGGTTGTTATTGTTGTTGATGATGTTGATATGTATGTAAAAGCACATACTGGCTTGTGAAGGTTAATTTTGTATCCCGCCACTGTACAGAAATGATAATTTCTACAAGTTTCCTCTTAGAATTTTGGGGATGTCTTCTAGATTTTAATTAATTCAATTATTTTATTAATAAATGTTTTTATCTTTAAAACAATTGTATTCTAAATACCAAAACCAGTTCCCTCTCTCTCCTCTCCTCCTGCTCTCTGTACCTTCTCCCTACTGGACCCCTCCCATCTACTCCCCATGAGGCCCTCTATGGGGAACCAAAAAAGTCTGTCACATTATGGGGGCAGCATTATTTCTTATAAGCATAATATATAAAAGAATTGGGGATTGTGGACAACCCTGACTTATTCATGATTTCAGTGGATTTCCTGTAAATTTCCTTCATTTAGGATGATCCTGGCTGTGGATCCGTCATTTACAGATTTAAGTATGTTGAAGTATGCCCCCTATATATCTGTCACTCTAGGACTTTTATCATAAAGATGTGGCAAATTTTTGCAAAAGACAAGGTATTTTCTAATATTTTTCCTTTTCAAAGCTGCAGAATAAACTTGAATGTTCCTGAAACAATTTGCTACTGGACAATTTTCATCATCTCTGCTCTTCTCTGTTCACTATTTGTCTTTATTCTGTGCTTTACTCTTCACCAGTATAACAGAGAATTAGGCTGATTATTTTAATTACTGGATTGGATTTCTTTTGGAGTCATTAGGCATGCTTCTCTAAAACATCCTTTTCCAGAATACATGGTGAACTAAGGATTTTGTTTAAAAAATTGGCATAGCAGGAAAATTAGGCTTCCATATATTTGCAAACTAGCCAAACTACTGAAATGTATTTTACAAAACTTACACCTGTGTATGCACTCTCTGCTCCTAGGAAGAACTGCTCTGACTGTTGCAACCCTGGCCTTTCTTCTGCTCCACTCCACATTCATACTAGGGAATTCAGAGTTCCTTCTAGTTCTGTTACCTCTATTTTACCTTCAAGTATTTATTTTTCATTATGTCTCTGTATTTGAGTGGAATATCCATAGAGTCCAGAAAAGAACATCAGATCATGTGGAGCTGGAGTTACAGGTAGTTGTGTGTCACACAACATTAGTGATATAAATGGAACCTGGGTCCTTTGCAAAAACAAAATGTGCTCTTCACCATGGAGCTGTCTCTCCAACATGTCATTCCTTCATTTACTTTCCCTCACTTGTTATTTTAATCATTTTTCCTTACTGTTCACCTTGTGCAAAAGTTGTGTCTGACACATAGGACAGGTGGGTCCCAGTGAACATTTCCAGTCTTCTTCAGTGCTCCTATATGCCTTTTATGGAACAGGGTGCTGTAGGGTTGCTACTTCAATTTTTTCAATGGTCCTCCTCTGTAATGAAATTATCCTGCCATTAATATTCTAGAACATTAACTTTACAACTGTGTGCCTTTGACATATCTAAATGTATTTGCTTTTAAGAAATCTCTTGGGTTTCCCATTCTGCTGAAAGTAGTTCTTGCTTGTGAGTAGTCTAATGGTATGCTATATAACAGGAGTGTACCTTATGGAATTGCCAACTGTGTGGCTATGTGCATATACAGATATATACCTACAGATCTGCATGTTTGGATATGAAAATTTAGATCCTCCCAATATAAATTTGGGAAAGAGGAGCTATGGATGTAGATGGATTTTGCCATCTTCAAATAGAAATCCAATGAAAATTTAAAACTGGGCAGAAAATGCAAATATCTTCTCTGAATAACTTCCCTGTGCACAGAAAAAGTCACAAGTTTGATATGGGAGCAAGTATGTACCTGCATACAGAAAACATTTCGTGCATCTAGTTCTTTTGCAAAGAGACTACCCTATTTGCATGAATTTCCTCCCAGATTCTTAAGAATGACCTTTTCTAAGGATCACATGGATCTTTATTAACAGTCATACTTTGCAAAACCATTTCTTTACCCATCTGCATCCTCTTTCAAAGTCTAAAGTCAAAGAAGGCTTCCATGGGAATCTTATGAATCCATGCATGACAATATAGAGGGTACTTCAGGAATCCGAGGTCATATGTGATATGAGAGTTCAAATAATAATAAGGCAACAGAAAATCTGGACAAAGAAGAACAAACACCATCTTTATTAACTTACTCCAAGGGACTTGCTTGAGGAAGAAGCTGATACGTCAGGGTTGCCATGTTTATTACTTTTAGGTGCACTAATTTTATTTTAGGAATTAAACCTAATAATTGTGCTTTGCTTTATTTTTGGTTACCTTATTTGCAATGATTTTCCAGGCACTTGAGGGTGTAGATTTCATTAAATCCAAAGAGAGCATTTGTTTTTGCTTAATAATACATGCGAGTCCCCAAACAGTAAGTTGGTTATATTTAAATACGATCATGTGGGGAAAGCCATAATTGTTATGGTCCATAAATGCATGAGAAAATGGTAAAACAGGAGTAGTATCTATTGATCCTGCATAAGCAAAAGCAGAGTGCATTACATTAAGAAGCTCAAATAGAGCAATATCTAACATGAAATTACTATACATTAAATTCCTACCTCTCTAAATGTACTTCAAGCATCCTCTTACTGAGAAATATCTACAAAAAGCACTTTCATTCTGTGCATTTAATATTATCATACCTTAAAGATTATGCTTAAAGCAATGAGATCTACTCACTTTGAATTCATAGTGTGTATTTAAGGCTACTGTTCTTACTTTCATTATTTGTGATGGGAATGAGTTTCAAAGATGAGGACAGAGAAAATCCAAATCAAAGAATAAAGGCTACTAACTCGTGCATTAGATGATAGTCATAATTACATAATTTCTAGTGGAATTCTTATTTTCTTTAGTGAGGTTGCTTTTTGTATCTTGCCATATCTTGACATTTAATAACATATCAATAAAATATAGTGACTGTTGATTTACCAAATGTCATATACTATGACAAAAAATACTTCTTTGGGCCTGTCCTTTGTCCTGAGCTTCTAACTAAACTGATCCTTACTCCTCAAGGAAGGAAGATGCTATTGAACATGCAACCCAAATGCAGATCTCCATCAGAACTTTCTGGATTCCCTTTGTTGAAAGTTGCCCGACTCTCCTAATGCAGAGTGTGTGTGTGTGGGGGGGGGTAGAAGACATGGCTGATGAGTGGCCCTGTCTCAAAATGTGAACAACCAGGATCAGACGTATAGCTATTGCACAGCAGAGACATCATAAGTTTTAAAAATCTGTCTGTAGAGGGCTGATTGAAAGCCTGGCTGTCAGATGAATTTTAGTTAGGGTAATATTTTCAGGGCCAATATTATCAGCTTTTCCTGCTCAAAAGTAATAAATGTGCTTTAAAGAGTTTTTTAGAAAGAATAAAAATGCATTTAGTTGTGTTACTAAGATACTGTATAAATACCTGCAGAGTTTTATAAAAAAAAACTTAGAAATGATGGTAGAGATATTAGGAATATTCAGCAGAATTAAGAAACATGAGATGGATTTTAGAACACTCAACCAAGCTTCAGATTCCCTTGTGAACAGTGAGAGAGTCTTAGGAATCTGAATTAGAATTAATCTGTGGTGGAGACAGAAGCGAAACTGTTTCATAAACCATGTGGCAGTGAGAATCAATGACTGCATGCACATTGATGTTTTCTTGAAGAAAAAAATGGGAAATTTGGGGAAGGGAGTTCCTCATGAAAATTGAAGATGCTGAAGCAGGCATAGGAAATCTCTGAACAACCTTGGACTCTACTTGGATTAGCACCCCTGTCTTCTAGTAATGTACATGAGAGACTAGCTTCTTTATTTACACGTGCTATGTACCTACACCTCCTTCATACCATGCATCTAAAACCCTCAGACCCCCACCTGATTTTTATGTGGCTATTTGTTCCCATCACCTGGAAGGAACAAAGGAACAGCTTTCTCCTACCCCAATACCAAGTAATCAGAAGGCTTCTATTCAAATATACTTCCTATGTATCTAAGTGCAAAGGACAGAAGGGACAATCTATGCTGAACTCACTTTGGGTGAAATAAGAAAAAACTGTGTCTCCATGTAAACTTTTAAGTGAACATTGCCTATTTACCACCATATGTCTATGCATAACTAGGCATATGTATGATTTAAATCAGATGCAATACATACAGAGACATGAGCAGTGCAGAAAGTGATTATGTTATCTAATCTAGTAATCAAAGCAGAGGTTTGCCTTTGCTATGCCCTTTCATATTTAAATCTCTTTCTTTTGAGCCCCATGAAAGGATGCTGCCCAGTAAAACATTGAGCCACCGAGTATATCACTCAGATACCCTCTGTTCCCTTATAGCGTGTTTATATATCTTCTATTGTTTTGCTCTAAATAAACTTCCCTTGCTACTTTGCCAAATATGTGTAGGCTTTTACTTCAGTTTCTTGAAAAATAAGTAAACAACCTAGAAATGCCTGACCCTTACCACTGGCAACAACATCAATTCTTACAGTGTATTGTAAGTCACTAAAATTTAGATACTTTAGTTACATGATTAATTCATTTGACTAAGCACTTACAGTGCACAATAGCAATATTAACTACAATCCAGAGGCTTTACTATTAACAAAGAATAAATCATTTGATCTTCTGCATTTTGAGAAATTTTATGATGAAACCATGTGTGTAATCTCTTCTGGAAAATACCACTCAAAACTATAGTGGATTCATTTTCAATTACGAGATCATCAAAAGTTACAGAAGATGAGAACTTAATCCATATGGCATACTTACAAATAAAAGATCCTGGATTCACATACCTCAATCTGGTGAATTTAACCACTGTTGGTCATGGTAATAAGGACACTTAGTTTTTTTAAAGCAAGCCTAAACAAGAAGGAACTAAAACACAGGATGACAAAAAAATGTAAAAATGAAGCTGGTATATTTGGGCACCCTAGAAGTTAAGTTAAAAAGTAAACTCTAGATGAGTCACAGCCTCATGCATATAAAAGCAAAAAGTGGTGAGGGAAGTCGAATATCAATCAAGGTCATAAAAAGGAAGAGCTTTCTAATTGAAACTGAAAACCCAGCGTAGCCAACATGAGGCATTTCTCTATCAAAATTCCACTAGAGAAGATAAAAGTAGGTTGATAAAGCTAACAGAAAAGATTAAAGGCTCATATCAAGCAGTTCTTAAAATAAAAGCCAAACAAGTCCAAATACCACACACACAAAGTGGAAAAATGAGCAAAGGCTGGGTAAGACTGCTAAGATCAAGTACATAGCAGTAGGCAGGAAACTTCAAAGCACTGATGCAAAATGTTTGCCTTACATCAGGTTGGTAAACAAACAAATAGCTAAATAAATAAAACAAACACACTTGAGGTCTGGAAGCTGTATGCAACTGATATCTGCTAATCATTGTTTATATGACAACTAAATCTTTTTATCAACAGCACAAAACAAAATTTTATGCTAGTGCAAAAGACATTATGCACAAATCCACTATTGTCTGTAAAAAGGCACACAGTGGAGTACTATAAAATGATTTTTTGTAGAATGCATACATGTGCTGATACATATGCATGTACGACCTAAACATATGACTTAAAATAATGATCACATTTCTATAGAAAATGGAAAAATATAACTAAATGTGTATTATTCTGTATTATGTGTGGCCCACGGCAGTTTGTGGATATAGTGACAGAATCTATATAATGAAAATGAAGGGAGAAAGTGGAATAGAATCTAAAACACATGTAAACGATGCAATTAACACATTTTGAATGTAGTAACAGGTAGTCATAGGTGTAGTACTTCCTGGGGAAATGATGCCTTTGTAGAATGGGAAATGTCCCATACCCATTTGTCACTATGTTTATTTAGTAAGCATGACTACTTGCTTTTACCTCTTGTCTTTCTGCCTTGGCCAAACTTCTTCAATTCTATTGAGAGTCTATCAAGCCTCTGTTTGCCACATTAGTACCACTGTAACACTGCAATACCTGTCCGTTCTGTCCCCTAGCTATATCCTCACAACTGAAACATTCTCTCCAGGAGAGAAAGGATAATCTCCTGTGACCTCTTGTCTGGGAAAGTTAACATGAATAAAATTCACCAGAGGACCTCCCCAGCATGGCAGAAATAGGAAAGAGCAGCTCATGGTGGGGTGGAGGCTCTGGCAGCTGTTTCCAAAAAGATATTGGGATATTTCCAAGAGATCCAGGGATTCAGCTCTGGGGCATCATCGCCCCTATTGGGGTGGACTTTTCAGTGAATCAGTTGTCTGTGAATCCCCCCCTTTTCTGTAAATAAACTCTCACTCATACTTTCATTAGTAACCCAATGCACTCAGTGGTTAATCAACTTACAGTTGGTGTGTAGTGGTTATCTGGTCTGTCTTGGGATGTCTGATGTTAGCGTGTGTGTGTGTGTGTGTGTGTGTGTGTGTGTGTGTGTGTGTGTGTGTGTGTGTGTGTGTGTGTGTGTCCATCCCCAGGCAGTGTTTCAAAAGAGCTTCCGCCATTTGCTGTCATGGTATTATTTTTTTACTTATAATTTTAGTATCATGTGTCTATTTCATCTGCATCATAGGGACATCTACCTACTGACATTTTTAGTAAAATTTTGACAGTCTGTGAACAATAAGCAATGGACTGTCTCTACATGAGAAGTTTTATATAAGAATATGTTTTTCTATTAGGTAATTTGCACAATATCTCAGTTGTTGATAAGTTTCTTAAAGATCAGTGAGATTTGCATGTGAGATATTTGGCTTTCAATGGCAGAAATGGCTGCAAAACCAAATTTGTAAAACCTCATTAAATTCAAAATTCAAGGAACCAAAGAAAACTTTAATTAGCCAGTTTGGATTCTCTAATATTTTGTTTGGTGATATTAGAAATTTTATTTGTCTAGGGAATACTGGTTGTTTTGAACTAAGCAGTTTTCTGAACAAAGGCAGTAGTTTAATGAGGGGTTAGCTCCTGAAGGCTTGTTGCAAGTTTATAAAGAATTGCCATTAGGGAATGCTCAATGAAAACTATAATTTAGCAAACACAAGACAAAGAAAAAATTTCAAATTCTTTCAGAAATGTCTAGTGAACTGAGAATTTATCTAAATGTTTGCTACAGACTTCACTGTTTTCCTACTAACTGTGGAGAAAGATGAGCTGGAAAGCAGGTGAACTGCTCTTTGCAAATTAATAAATCCACACTTAAAAACAATCATTTAGCTCTCTCCAACACAAAGGAAGCTAATGCAAAAATACAATATTTTAGTAAAGTTTAATGAAATATAGGCTACCCTCCCATTACATTAAACATGCTAGAAACAGCTTTAATTCTATTCTCTGAAGAAATTGAACTTTAACTATTAGAATTATTTGCATTTGACTCCTCATCTTGCTCACTCAGAGTTATTGTTCTCTTTGGATGTGCATAAATCGCCTACATACTAGTTTTTTTTTATTGATTAGTAGAGAAATCATGATGGAAACTCAAGTGCAAGACCTGTTTAAAGCAGGGGCAGAGATCACCTACTGCTCATATCTGAGAATAAAGGCACTTAGATGTATTTTTTTATGTAGCTGTCAAATGCTATAAAATTTCCTGTTAGAGAAACCTTCATTGTAGCCCAAGAATTTTTGAAAGTTATGCTTTAATTTTTATTCAACTCTAGGATTTTTTCAATTTTCTTCTTTATTTCTGCTAGACACACTTGTCATTAATGAATGAAGTATTTAGTTTTCATGAGTTCCTTTACTTTATGTACTTTCTGTTGCTGTTGATATCCAACTTGGTTTCTTTCTGTTCATGTAGAAGGCAAGGTGTGATTCAATTTTTGAGACTTGCTTCTGATCTTAATATGTATTTCTCAGTTGAACATCATTTTATGAATTGCCTGTGTTTTGAAACAGAAAATATTACCATTGATGGTCTATCATTAATGTAACCTTCAAACAAAAAGGTATGTTTATCCTTTGAAATTGGTTGTCTTTACTGTACAATAATAGGATCAGTAACATAAATGTTTTTATTGAGTGCTATCATAGTGTTACCCATATTGAATTAAAGAAGAGTTTGAGGAAGAATATAATGTTTCAATATATTATATTAAACTACATACAAGGCAGATGTGCTTTAGTGCTCTTAATACATGGTTAGATATTATCATACATTGGATAAATATTCCCCAAAAGCTCATGTGTGAAAGCTGGCATCATTAGCATGATGTCATTGTATATCCTTCAAGTGGCTTGGTCAATGGAGCAGTACCGGTGAAGGGGGTATTGAGACTGAGACTTCCTTCTTTTTCACTTCCCAGTTGTCATCAAGCAACAACCTCTATCACATGTTCATGACAAAGTACAGCACTGTCCCAAAATGATTGTCTAATATAACACAAACTGAAACCTTTCCTCTAACCCATGAGTTAAAAGAATCATCTCTTCCTAGATTGATTATTTTTATTAGTTATTTGGCTCATTCAGTAACAAAATACTCAAAAAAAAAAAGAAATTTGAGGAAGGTAAGAAAGAAAAGGGTTTTGTTTGTTTCCTATGGTTTTATTTATGTACTTGTTGTTTGTTTATTTCCTTGGCTATTTATTTCAGGGGATACAATTCATCATGGCTAAAAAAAGACCTGGCATCAGGCAAGGAAGGCTGCTGATCACATTGTGTCTGTGATCGGGAAACAGAAACTGAAAAGGGTTAAGTTATAAATCCCCAATATCCACCCAACTGTGACTCACTTCCTTCAGGATCCCTTCTTACCTAAACTTCACACAACCTTTTCCAAACAACTGGTACAGAGTTTCTAACACATGAGTCTATGAGGAACATTTCACATTCAAGCCACATTAGTTATGTCAAGTTTTAACAGTGGGCTGAAAGCAAATAAAAAAGCCATATGAAACATGTAGTTTTATAGTAGGTGACTACAGTCTGACTATTTACACAGAAAAAATTAAATGGTTGATACACCCATCAGTAAAATACTGATATTAAGTGTGTTTCCATTATACAATTTTAAATTATAGTTTTTAAATATCTAAGAAATTTCTGAAAATTTACAAAACATTTTTAAAGAATTATGTCTTTTCAGTCATATACTCTGTGATCTAATATTTTGGAGGCAGAGGGAAGAAGGTCACATCCAGCTTGAAGCCAATTTGGTCTACATAGAAAGTTCTAGGCTAGCCAGGGCCATATAGCAATATATTGTTTTAAAAATAAATTAAAAATTAACTAATTCTTCTTTTCTTAATTTTAACAAATAAGTAGTGCATTTTAATTATGGTTTATCCCATAATTAAAGAAGAATATTATATACATGAATTTTCACTTATCATTTTCCAAAAAAAAAATTGCACCAAACAAAGTAGAAAGACAAGAAAATAATACCTCTTGGCCCATAATAACTTCAGCTAATACCAATAGATTGGTTGTTGAACAATGAAGTAAATTTTATTCTAAGAAGAAAAGCTAGCCATAGGTCAACTTAGAGTTCTCCAGCATCCCCTAAGTTCTGACATTGTCAAGATAAGAGAAAACAGGAAACCTGTGTTTTCCTGGTTTGGAGTTACTTCACTAAAAACACTGGTCCTGTGAAGGAGCCCACAGTTCCTATATGTTCTCATGATTCCTATGTGTTCTCATTGTTAGGAACTTGGGTGCCCATGTAACTCTTTCTCTCACTATACTCACACAATTCTGTTGTACTCCTTCAACAATTCTAAAGAAAACACCTAGCATATAATGATCTCTCAAGACTGTATTCTTAAATTCATGACTGAATGAAGTGTTTCATGGGTACTTCTGAATCTTGATGTCTGTGATCTGGATTTATCCGGATCGTATTGAAATAGGAAAGGATGCTCTTGTCTGACTTGGAGAATTAGAATTATGCATGTTCAGAAAGAAAATTACCTTTAAGTTCTAACCCATAATCCAAATTAAAATGAACATTTAAAGGGATCTAGGAAGAAAAGAAAAGCATTATCTGTGTTGAGAGAACAGAGTGGCTTTCTATGATGCCTACCACATAAGACTGTTATGGATAAACCTGGGTAAAACCCTTATGTGAGTATCAATTTTAAATACCAACTGTTGAATACAATAGAGGTACAAAGATACTGAAAACACTATTTTTCTAACTACTTGGGAATTAAAACTGTAGTTGATAAAATTGCTATGAAAGGAAGGAAAACTTTTAACTGTCCTCAAATTATGAAATTACTCACCTACAAATGTATTTTGTCCTATAAAATACCTGATTATTTAGGGACAATTCTTGGTCTGACAGCATAGAAGCACAAATCAAGACAAGTATAAAATCATATCAGAGAACAGATATACAGAACAACAGGATTTATTTACCAGAGGATTATTGTAGTTATCAAATCTAGTGTCATTTCCCCATGGATCTGGATTACAAAATGCTTATGAGAGAAACTCCTTTTTACTTGTTATTTCAGTTTCCATTTTAGAAGGTAATTGGCATACTTGTTATATTATTTCCATTATATTGTTGCATAGTTGTATTTTGAATCATTTTGTAGCTTCACAGGTCTTTAGGTGGATAGGATATTTTGTCCTACTTGGATGATCTGTACTTTATGGATGCATGTAGTATTTCGTATTCAAATTGATCAACACTGACCTGACATTCATCTGGGAGAATGTCTTTTATATGTCAAAGGGATGGGAACACTTATAGGCTAGAGAAGGGCTTCCTTGGTAGCCAGTCAAGTTACAGCCCGACAGGTTTATCAGCTCCTAAGCTCTAGAACCTGTGTTACCCTGCTTTTGCCAAGATTATTCATGTCTCAGTCATAAGTTGTGTAGAAAACATTGATTATCTGACTTTCATCACATTCAATAGATGTTTTATGTCATCTAGTTTGTAGTGTTAAATGTGGCAACTTCAGGGAATTAAAACATGTAATTAACCTAATATGAACTTAATTAACCTAAAAATGTTTGTATCGTTTAATTTAAGGTATAATTCCTAGAAAAAGAACCTAATCAGAATTTGATTTTTATCTAGTTTGAAAAACATTTTTGGATTTTAAATCCACTTACATTTAGTGTTATTACTAATATATTTGAATTTATGCTTCTATTTTTGTTCTTTTTCTATAAGACTGAAGTTTCCTGGTTTACTATTTATCTTTTGAAAGTTCGTATCTTTAAGTGAAATATTTTTCTCTTTTAATAACTTTCGTCATATATATTTATGTATTATATATAGTTATCACATTTATTTTATATACTTATATTTATATATTTTTCTTTAAGCAGTTGCTTTGGGGAACATAATATGAATCATACTATAATCTCCAGTTTTATGATAATTATTTCCAGTGAGATATAGAAAGTTATTTTATATGACTTAATTGCTTTATTAACTCTTACGGATAAGCACCTTACAATTGTATATTTTATAAAATTAGCAAACAATAATATATCATTGTAATTACTACCATCTATGATAATTTATGAAAAATACAAGACTGATGAATGTACATATAGTGTCTATCATATTAATATCTAAATGAACCATATTTGATTATCTTCATTTTTACATTTGTGTTTCTATGTACTTTTATTTCTTTATTGAAAGATAGCTTTACTGCTATGAGCATTCTTTGCAATTTAGCTTTAGACTATATTATACTAATAAATGTTACAGGTCCAATATAATATATATTGTTTCATATGCTTGTTTGTAAAATCAGTCAAGGAAAACTTTTTCTGTACACTATCTTTTATAATTTCATAATTAGCTTTACTTAATACTCTTGGATTATTTTTATGTGAATTTAATTGTACTTTTGGGTTAATTGCTTTCATACTTGCAGGATTCCCTGCAATGTACATTTGCTTGAAGTGACACTGGGTCAAAAATACCACAGCGAAACAAATTAAAAGGAGAAGCTATTTACTTTGGATTATATTCTTAGAAAACTCAGCCATAGTTGCTTGACTTTGTTTTGGAGTATATTCTAAGTCCAAATAACATGCTGGCTGACATGTGAAAGGAGGAAGCTTAACACCTTCCTCACATGACTCACAAGAACAAGGGCAGGGAGAGAGCAGTAAATGTATGGGGGAATGGCAAGTTATGGCACCTAAACATACCTCCAGTTACCTTCTTACTCTAACCGGTGAGGTGGTTCTACCATTTACCTATAGTCTTTAAAAATTTGAATCAGTCAATGGGTTAAACCATCCATTAGGTCAAACTTCTCACAACTTATTGGTCTCATGGACACAACCAGAGGTGGACTTCACTATTTCAGGCCTTTGTCAATGGAATTAAGATGATGATCTAGATTAATCCTTAGCCAGTGGTCTCTAGAAGCCACCTGCCTTATATCTGAGTTTGTTTCTCTCAGAGAATTACAACTGTGTCTTCTACTTGCTTATGAAAATAACCTCTTGTGAAAGTATCCATGAGTCTTAACTCTCATACTCATTTAAATAAAGTTCTCTTCTCAATTCTTTTGCATGGAAGCTGTATTATCTTAGCAATATAGAATTAAGACAATGAGATTCTCAACACGCTAATACTTTGTTCATTATGAATAGTGAAATTTTATACTTCACTGGGAAAATGTACAGGC
Source organism: Cricetulus griseus (assembly GCF_003668045.3). Taxonomy (NCBI): domain Eukaryota; kingdom Metazoa; phylum Chordata; class Mammalia; order Rodentia; family Cricetidae; genus Cricetulus; species Cricetulus griseus. Next base: position 6,759,292 of record NW_023276807.1, read on the forward strand.
CCACAGAAATGTGTGCTTCTAAACAATAATTTCTCCAGCGGGGGCAGGAGGCTTTATACCTGGTCAAAGCCCATGGCTTGGCTTGTAATGTCATAGTTACTGGGGGAGACCCTACTACTGCTGTCTTGCTAAGTGGATGTGTTGCCCAACTGCCTTCTGGGTATTTTAAGTGTACTTCATAGAGTCATGCTACTCCCAATTTTGTCTATAGCATTTAATGGGTAACACTTAATGCAGCAACCCATACTTACCTAGTTGCTGAGAATTAGTGATGGAGGAGTGCTCAAGCCCAACTAGGCAATTTCCTAGTGAGGGCTTCTATTGATGTGAAAATCCTCCGTGACCATAAGCAACCTGGGAAGGAAAGGGTTTATCTTATCTTACAGGTTGTAATCCAGTATCCAACATAATCATGGCAGCACCCAGAGGCAGGAACTGTTATAGATGTCACCAAGAGTACTTCCCTACTGCCCTGATCCTCATGGTTGTCATATATCACCCAGGACCAACATCTGAAGGATGGCCTTACCCATAGTGAACTGGGCCCTTCCACATCAACCTGCAGCCAGGAACCTGAACCACAGGCTTGTCCACAGGCCATTCTGGTGGGAGCATTGTCTCAATTAAGGTTCACTCTTCTAAAGTGACCATGCTTATGTAAAGTCAGCATAAAACACAACTGAACCCTGTCCAGTTAGCATACAAATGCATCACTGTTAAGCATTTACAATTCTTTTCTTCTTCCCATGATATCATTAAAATAAATTTTACAATATAAAACGTGTTCCAAACTTTAAAATTACCATAGTCTTTAAATATTAAAACTGTAAAAGGTTGGTCTCTTTAAATACCCAAACTCACATAAAAACATCCAAAGTTACTCTAAAATTGCAGTTTCTCTGAAACTCCAAAATCTCTGAACTATGGACTCCTATAAAACAATAAGGTGTATTTTCTGACTTCAAGAAAAAAGCACCAGAGCACAGTCAAAAATCAAATCAATGCAAAATAAAAATTCAACAGTGTAAAAATTTCAGTGATAGACATCTGGGACTTATGATCTTCTGTGCTTCTCCAAGGGTTTTTGGCTTGTTCCACTGCACAGTTACTGCTGTCTTTGGCAGCTGTCTGCTACCAGAAACTCCAAAATGCTCAGATCTCCACTGCAACTAGGTCATACCTTGACCATTAGCTCCTTCCTAGGCTCTCTTCAGGGAATCTGACCCTAAAATTTGGTTCCAAGCCTCAAATTCCCCCCTTGATTTCTTCAATCATGGAGCTTCAGTTGCAACTGAGGGCTAATGGCCTCTCTCTACCCCTCTTAAGAGACTCCAGTCTATTCACACAGTGCCAAATTTCAGCTGCTCTCTATATCCCCCAGGCCTTCAAAACTAGCACCAGCGGGGCGATTCTTACACTACCACATTTGGCTTCCAGCAAGAGATGCAACATTGGCCTCCTCTGGATCACAGCTTCAGTATGCTGAACATGAGGAAGTAGTCTTAGGTTTATGATCTTCAATAGCATTGGTCTCTTCTTAGTCATAGCTAAGTTCTCAGCTCCTGGTAACCAACATCATTTGTCCTAGTAAATCAAAGGTTTTACTTTAGTGCTGCCAGTATCTAGTTAAGCACTGCTAATTCTTCAGACCTAACTTACCTTAATCAAAGATTCTTAATTCAAAATACCAAATGAGAGTCTTTGAGGGACTCTCAAAATTCCCTCTGGAACTTCACAAGCCAGGCCTCAATTGTCTACCTCATTCTCACATTGTCCTCAAGTTCTCACACCAGCTTACCTGGCTTTGAACACTTAATGGCTGTTCTTTCCCAAAACACTTCCACCATCCTCTACCAAATGTATGGCCAGGTCTGCTACAGCAATGCCCCACAACCTGATACCAATTTCCATAACAGTTGGAGTTTCTCTTTCTGTGAAAAATCCGACGGTATGTCTGTAAGCACCTTGGAGTAGGAAAGGTTTATTTTATTTTACTGCTTATAGTCTAGTATCCAGGGAAGTTAGGGTAGGAATTCAAGGTAGCAACCTAGTTGCAAGCACTGATACAGAGACCATGGAGGAGTGCTGCTTACTGGCTTGCTCTTCTTGACTTTTTTCACCTTGCTTTCTTACCATAATCAGGTCCAACAGCCCAGGAATAGCATCATTTACAGTGAGCTGGGCCCTTTCACGTCATCAGCAAGTAGGAAAATGCATCATAGATGTGCCTTCTGTCCAATTTTTGTAGATTAATTTCCTCAACTGAGGTCTCCTCTTCTATAAAGACCCTAGATTGGGTCAAGTTGACATAAAACTAGCCAACACTGGGAACATACCAGCAGATGAGGTATTAAGAATGTAAGAATTAGAGGACAAGGAAGAAGAGTGTGAAATGTTGTCTTCTAGACATGACATGAGTATTGAACCCATCAACTCACTGTAGCTTTGATTATCTACATAGGATCAAGCCAACAAGGTAAGTCAATGTAACAGCAGGTGGCACTAACTGGACATTTTTGTTTTTTTCTATGGTTTTTATTTTAGAAATGAAAAGGACATGGAGTAGGGAAGAAGACTTTTGGAACAGGTGTCTCAGGGAAATGCAAGGGAAAACCTGGGATGCAGAGGAACCAAGATACACTGTAAACACAAATGACTTTGTCTAAACACATATATAAAATAAAAATGTTTAAATCAGAAAAAAATTAAATAAAATTATATACCTCTAAATACAAGTTTACAATAGAATAAAAACATGATGTTGGAGAGTGGCCCTGCAAATAGCTCCTGACTGAGAAGAGCACTTTCTAATAAGAGATAATAAGCAGAGATTGGGTGGATTGCCTTTGTAATTTTGTTCCTATGCTCTTTCATCAGTGAGTTGGAATATGATGCTTGAAACCAAAGCAAGGCTTGGAGAGAAGAGGGCCAAACACAACCTGATTTAGTCAGTCTGAACCTTATTTCAATTTTAGTTTCCAAATTGCTTCCCATAAGTCCTGCCCTGTGTGCTTATTGCCAGCAGCTTCATGAACAACACAATGCAGAGTAGAAATGCCTATTTGTTACTGGCTTTGTAAGCTTCTGATAAACTAATTTCTATAAATAATTTCATTTGAAAGCAGAAATCTCTGTAGCCTGACATATCTTTAACCTGCTATCAGGTCATCGTATTTTCATTCTAGCTCTCTTGAGGAAAGTGTGTGTGTGTGTGTGTGTGTGTGTGTGTGTGTGTGTGTGTGTGTGTGTGTGTGTTACTATGTGGTATTTAAGTAAGTTTTTTATTCAAGTTTGATGTTCTCTTTATAATCTACACATCTATCTCTCTACCTACTTGGAATATAATCGGATTTTTAACTCTGTGAAATTTCCTTTCCACACATTAAAGTTTAAATTTCACAAATGATCAAATGTTCAAAAGGATTACATATCAACATGTCAGTGAGTTTTGGTTGTGTGCAGTTATCTACAAACAGGTAAATCCAATGGGTATACAGTTATAATAAATATGGGTGAAAGCTTACATAAATATAAATACTCTGGAAAGAGCTATGAATGGATTGCATGCATTGATATTCAACCCAATCCATTGTTTCTCATTAATTCATTTTTCCATGAGTTGTCAAAATTAAAAATACTACTTAATGTCTATGAGTTTTATGCTAAACCTTAAGCCTCAAATTCTTGATATGTGCTTCATTTTCTTTATTGCTATTTTGCTAAGCAGAAAAAAAACCCCTCTCTGTTTGAAATACCAATTTTGAATGGAGAAAAGATTTAAATTGTGTCACACTGGAGTTGACCTGCAATTTCTGAATATCTCTTTGGCTAAGTTAATATGACAAAAATTGATGTTACTTATTTCCACACTACAGTTATAAAGCCAGATGACAGTATCATTGCAAGTTTGCATGTTTCATTTAAACAGAACTATACTTTGACTTTGCTCTTTGGAGATGCTGTGTTCAAGTATGTGAAATCTCTGCCACAGGCAATATTTTCCTTTATCTCTCATTTTAAATGACTGCTCTAAATAATCCTTCTTACTGAAATTTTGTAACATGCCCATAAACTACATGGCACTGTCTCAGGTTCATTTCTAAGAAAGTTCTACCCACATTGCAGATAGGATTTCCTGCAGGAGACTTAAAATCTTGGCTGAGCAAATAAATTTTCTGAAAGACTGTATGGGCTGAGTAGTGTCAGCACAAATAGCATGATGAATATAACTACAGTACTCCTTTTCTGCTCTTTTTCTTTTCTTTTCTTTTCTTTTGCCTTATTATATTATTTTTGGCCATCACTTATTTTTCAAACAAATTGAGATGAAGCAGCCAAGCATATTGAATATGTATCAGTGTTGGAGTTTCGATTCTCATTATTTGAAATAAGCCTTTTACTAGATTCTCCCCCACCCCCAATCATCAAGAGGAATTTTATGTCCTTCCTTTTCTGCTGGCCAGATCAAACACAGTTTTGTTTTTTGGTTTTAGTTTTTTGTTTTTTTGTTTTTTTGTTTTTTTTTTTTTTTTTGTATCAGTGAAGTCTGTTAAGAGGGCTCACTGCCAAAAGAATAATTTACCACAAACAAAATAAACAAGACAGAAGAAGGGATATCAAATATTGGCAGACAAGTGGAGGGTTTGGGGAAGATGAGCAAATTCTCTCTCCACACAACCCAAGCAGCTTCTGCCAAAGCTAACCACAGCAAGGACTCTGGGGCTTTCAAATATGTGCAAAGCAGCGACGTTCACACAAAATGGTACAAACACATAGACATACGCTCATGAGCACATACTAAATGTTAAAAATAACTTAGCCTATGCCAGAATGATAAAAAATTCCCAGACATGAGTTGAGATTTTTACGTTTCCCTTGTCTCAACTTGTGCAGAAGAAGAAGGAAGATACTAAAGCTTTGTCTTACAGAGTCCACAGCAGCTACAACAGCTGTCTCTGCCATGAGAACAGCAAACTGACTTTTGTAAACGTCTTCTGCTAAAGTGCTTGGTCATTTTAAGAGCCAATAAGATGTTAGCCTTGCCGGGCATTGGTGGCGCATGCCTTTAATCCCAGCACTCGGGAGGCAGAGGCAGGTGGATCTCTGTGAGTTCGAGGCCAGCCTGGTCTCCAGAGCAAGTGCCAGGATAGGCTCCAAAGCTACACAGAGAAACCCTGTCTTGAACCCCCCCCCCAAAAAAAGAAGATGTTGACAGGTGCAAGATGATATCTCAGAGTTGTTTTGATTTGCATTTCCCTGATAGCTGAGGATGTTGAGCAATTTCTTAAGTGCCTTTCGGCCATTTGAGGTTCCTCTATTGAGAATTCTCTGCTTATATTTGTACCCAGTTTTTTAATTGGATTGTTTGGTATTTTGGTGACTAGCTTCTTGAGTTCTTTGTATATTTTGGAGATCAGCCCTCTTTCAGATGTGGGGTTGGTGAGGATCTTTTTCCATTTGGTAGGCAGCTATTTTGTCTCATTCCCTTTGTCCTTTGCCTTCAGAAGCTTCTCAGTTTCGGGAAGTCCTATTTGTTAATTGTCAGACTCAGTGTCTGTGCTACTGGTGTTATGTTCAGGAAGTGGTCTCCTGTGCAATTAGTTCAAGGGTAGTTCCCACTTTCTCTTCTAAGAGGTTCAGTGTGGCTAAATTTATGTTAAGTTCTTTGATCCATTTGGACTTAAGTTTTGTGCATAGATAGCCTGCAGATAGGATCTATTTGCAGTCTTCTACATGTCAGCATCCAGTTATGCCAGCACCATTGTATAATTTTAGCTTCTTTGTCAAAAATCATGTATTCATAGGTGTGTGGGTTACTATCAGGGTCTTCTATCA
>NW_023276807.1:6765343-6779451 GCF_003668045.3 Cricetulus griseus
ATTTTTAAAAAGAGCCAATAAGAAAGGCAACCTAATTGCTCCTGACTGCTTTTGAGAACATTTATGTAGATGGAGATCAATGCTTGGAGACTCAAACCACTAGAAGGTGATATCAAGGCAGTGACAATAGCTTTCAAATAACTAAAGAATTGCCAGAGATAGTAATCAAAATAAGACTGACTGGATGATAGGATGATTGTAATAAAGGGGCGATCTTGGGTGTTCGACACTACACAGAACAAGTTTGAGTCCATGAAGAAAAGGTAGCAAAGGTAGTGAGAAGAGCGCAAAAGAGAAACGAGGGAAAGCAGATATGAGAGAAATACATACAACTATGGCCTTGGGAGAATCTTCTTTATTCTAAAATTACATAGAAGGATAGACCCCAGAATGGAGGTTTAGTAGAAAATAAGAACTGCATGTATTTGGTAAGAGAATGCATAAAAACCCAAAGCTAGACAGAAATTAGGTGGAGTGTAATCCTCCATTGGTATTGCCAAGCAATTTAATCAGAGAAGGAAAGGAGCAGAGAGACACTTAGAGAATGGAATCTGAGGAGTCCTGTGGCTCTCGTTGAGCTCCTTGGGAGAAGATCTAGGAAGCTAATGAGGTGTGGGCAGTGTAATTGAGAAGGGAACAGGAGGGAACTAAAATACATGAATAACCAACATAGACTTAAGAGACCATTTGACAATTATTTTGTAGTAACTGGCTGGTGGTAATTGGAGCTGAGAGGAAAATGGGATGCTATGGATATGTGTAGACTCCAAGCAAAAAAACACAGATGGAGCCCAAACTATCATAGCCGAAATGTCACATTGCAGTTCTAGATGTAAATATCCCATTGAAGTTCTTGTTTTCAATAAGTTGCTTACAATTTTAATAACTGGGCACTCTTTCTTTCTGGCCTTGAGTTAGAAGGGAGTTAGAACTTACATATGAAATACTATCCCTTTTTTAATCTTTGTGAACAAGTTTACACTTGCTCACATATGCACATGTACATACACGTGTATCCATACATACACCCACACTGAAATCAAGGCAATATCCACTTTGTATGGTTCAGTTTGCACTCTGGGAATGAAATGAACCTCTCTTCCAGAAAGGCACAATATAGGAATGGAAGAGCTGGGTGCTTTTAAGACAGCCTATCAAGTTGCCAATTGCTCTCCTAGTAATGGAAGCAGTAATGAGGAGAAGAGAAGAGAAGCAATCATTTAGCTTGGTCAGGAAATCCCATGCTGTCCCAGTTAATGAAAGTCCCTGTTTCAAAGAAGGGCAGTTCTATATCATATCTCCACTATCACTTTAATGAAGTTTAGTGGCTGCGGTGGTACAACCAGCCATTGAGATTTCTTTACCCCCAAATACTTTTGTGTGGGGCTATCCTCATACTGCTCAGGTCTCCAGTTCTCCTGATATCAGCTGTGTCTTCTATAATCAGCTCAGTGCAGACACTGACCTGCAGTAGCTTCAGTCCCCACACATTGGCTTGATTGGAGTCAAAGTACAAGTGTAAAAGTCCATTATCTCTCTGGAGTGGATATGAAGCCAGGAGTTCCCATAGTTTCCTCAGTTAGCTGGAACAGTTCAAAGGCCTAAGGAGGGTTCCTTATTTATCTTTATTGCCTGTTTACTGAGATAGTTGGAAACGATGAACAGTAGTAAAGAAGGCACTCATGAAGGAAAGGTGTTATCAAAGAGACCCAGAGGTTACTTTGGACACAGGACCCTTTTGGGCATAGTCACCAACCTTGAACTTCTCAGAGACCACTGATATCTGTCTCTCTGGAGGAGGTTTTGACATGTAGATATGATCGGTTATCTCAGTCATCTGCTCCTTTGAGATTGGTGATAGCGATTATACCCTGCAATTGGTTTCCCCTGAGCTACCTAGGGGCTGCTCAAGAACCACATCTTTGCCCAAGTACAGTCAATGTGCAAAGGAGTATTATGAATAAAGTGATATTTGTTGAATGTTCTCTCTCTCTCTCTCTCTCTCTCTCTCTCTCTCTCTCTCTCTCTCGGGAATTCAGGCTTTTTCTTTTCTTTTCTTTTCTTTTTGGTTTTTAGAGACAGGGTTTCTCTGTGGAGCTTTGGAGCCTATCCTGGCACTCGCTCTTGAGACCAGGCTAGCCTCGAACTCATGGAGATCTGCCTGCTTCTGCCTCCCAAGTGCTGGGATTATAGGTGTGTGCCACCAATGCCCCGCAAATTTAGGCTTTTGCAATGTCCAATGCCAGCACTCATGGGATGGAGGTCCCAGGTCTCTATTATTTTCCTCTAGATTTTTTATTTAAATTAGAAACAATCTTATTTTACATATCAATACCAGTTCCTTCTTCTTCTCATCCTCCCATGCCCCCCCCCCACATCAACCCCTCATCCCATTCCCCTTCTGCTCCCCAGGGAGGGTTAAGCCTTCCATGGGTTATCATCAAAGTCTGTCACATCATTTGGGGCAAGGCCCAGGACCTTCCCCACGTGTCTAGGCTGAGGGAGTATCCCTCTATAGGGAATGGGCTCCCAAAATCTATTAATACACTAGAGATAAATACTGTTCCACTACCAGAGGCCCCGTAGACTGTAGACTGCCCAACCACCTTAACTGACACCCACATTCAGGGGGCATGGTTCGGTCCTATGCTGCTTTCCCATGAGCTCCCACTTTGTCAGGTCAGCTGTTTCTGTGGGTTTCCTCTGCCTGGTCTTGACCCCTTTGCTCATCACTCCTCCCTCTCTACAACCAAATTCCAGGAATTTAGCTTAGTGCTTAGCTGTGGGTCTCTGCTTCTGCTTCCATCAGCTACTGGATGAAGGCTCTATGAAGGCATATAAGGTAGTCATCAATCTCACTATAGGGGAAGGGCGTTTAATGTAACCCTCTCTACTACTGCTTAGATTCTTAGTTGGTGTCATCTTTGTAGATCTCTGGACATTTCCCTAGTGCCAGATGTCTCTTTAAACATATATTGGCTCCCTCTATTATGGTATCTCTGTTCTTGCTCTCCTCTATGTCACATTGTGATTGCCACTTTAGAGTACTCTCCATCTTCCCTTGTTTGGCAATCTTTTCCTTCCTCTAGGACTATGTTCCTTCATTAGACTCCTCATTATTCTTCTACCTGAGTTTCCCAAAGTTTTCTAAACAGAGCAGAGGCCCCATCAATCCCTTTTTTTATATTCTATTCTGTGTTTCTTTTTGCTCTGTGGTCTAAAATCAAGACAGGAGTTAGCAGGAACTTCCAGAAGCAATACATTTCCCCATAAAATGCTTCCTATTTATATGTGGATAATATAGTTCTTCTATTAATGCACCTTAGGTTGAGGAATAACTCTATAGTAAGACTTTTTCAACTGCTTGATTCTATTTTGCTGAGAGTCACTATAGGGCAGTGTGTACTGAATTAGGTACAGACCATAAGTATTTGATTAAATGGAGAATTTCCTTTGGGGTGTTTTCCCCTATATTATATCTGAGACTATTTATTTTGTGGCTCTTGGAAAATGATTAAGGTTGAAGCTGCATTTTCCATTACTTTGTTAAGATGCCTTTGAGTTAAATGTTATTATCTATCAGTTATTCCTTGGATTTCCCATGACAGAGTTTTATTTAATAGTTGAAACTCAACTCTAAAGTGGCATTTTGGATGAATTGCTACTTATAATTACATTTCATTTAGATGTAAGTATCCAAAATTACAAACACAGTGCAAGGTTGAATGTTCAAAAAAGTTGTTGTACAATTAGGCAGTGGGTTTGATATCAGCAGTAGTTTTAAGCAGATTAATGTGAGATTTCACAAAGAAAACACTTTGATGTTATACTGTATGAACACACTGTACATCTATTGGTAAAACTCTCATGATGAACTGATAGCAATTTCCAAAGCTTCTCAGTGAATTCCCAAATGCTCAGCATGCATCCTACCCCATGCATGTCATATGCCAAGATCTGTAATAAGTCCTACAGTACGGAGACCTATCAAGCATACAAAGATCATGACTTTATGTGAGACTACTCAGTTGTTCCTTGTGTGCGAAGGCTTCACATTATACATATCATAATTTTAAGAAAATAACAAAATTATATTTTCTTTGTAAAAAATAGCATATTTGTGACACTATTAGACTCCCTTTAAAAACGTGTCCCCACATAGTATTAGTTATTTGAAAGTGAAAAAGGAGAGATTTGCCATTAATAAGAGAGTAGAGGGAGAAGTACCACCAGTTTGGGTTTGTCTGACTGATTTCTGTCTATTGGGTGACTGGGCCCATGGGGAGGCAAGTCAAATCCTAACTTTCATCTTCTCCCTGTCCTTGGACAGGCCACTTCCTCTGCTACTTGGTCTCTTCATTTATAAATGGAATGATGATTGTTGCTCCATCTACCAGAAGGATTTGATAAGGCAATCAGATGGGGACATCCTTGTAAAAGTGTTTCAGAAACTCCAAAATTTGCTAGCCTGTTCTCTGTCTGGGATTGACTTACAGGAGGGCTTGCTACATGTAATTAAAGTGACTTCTGTTATTCTTTATGCATAAGCTCTTAATGTCACATGGAAGGGACTTGAGCTAAATCACAGCCATTCAGTGTTTCTCTGAAAAGCATACTCTATATCCTGGGATTGTGTTTATGATTCTCAAGAAACACTTAAGTCCTGCACATTTCAGCAAAGAAGACCATCTATTCATTAGTGTGTTCTTTGAACAGCATCCTCTTTCCTAACTTTGCTTTGTTGTTGCCACTGTAGTTAACCTCACTTGGATTAGGTCACATTAGGAAACAAACACTAGAAAAAACTCCTGTTAATGCATGATGACCTTCCTTGCTGCTTGTCTTTGTTAGTCTCTCTGATTCACTGCTTTCAGCACAACACAGTCAGCCTTTTCTCAATGCCAAGGCTAACACCAGAGTCACAGGGTGAAACAAAGCTCTACTGAAAGTTCTAGCTACATTTCCACCATTTTTTTTAAAAGGATGATTTATGGTCTCAAATTCTCAGATTAATATGCATTAAGAATTCAAATGTGGTTGAGATAATTTTTTAGTAAAAGCTGCTTTTCAGGACTACCTTTGCACGTTTTCTTCACAAGCAATAATTCTTCATCTATGGAGTAATTTATTTCTTCTGGTTTTAATATGTTACAGATGAATGGTTGTATGTCTTTCCTGTTAGAGCATTACAAGACAGGCCACTTTTACATTAGGCCAGTGCTACAACAGATACCTGTGGTGTTCTTCATGGTTCATGTGGTACTAATTTAAATGGGAAGTTGCACATATTTCATTGAAACACTTGGTAAAGCCAGCGCTCACAGAAGGGTGCAAATGATGGACTGTTCTCTGTGTGCAGCTGAACTGCTCTAAATGTGTCAGAGAGGGTTATGGATCATTTCATTCACCCATCAACTCTGGTCCGCTGTGTGTACAAATCACAGCATCGTGTCATCCAACAGAACATTCCTGACAATACTAGAACATTTATAGTACTGCCATTTTTAATAGGAGCTCTGCAACCCAGTTTAAATGGGATTAAGTCTTTAACACTTTCCCTCCTGTTTTCATGACCCCTTTCTCAAGCTGCTTTGCCTCGGATTGCTGGTTGACCGGGTTTATTATGACTCTGCTGCCACAGACATAGAGCTTCCCTGGGAGCAATTTTACTTCACTTCCTCCCACATCAACCATATCCATTCATGTTCACCACAGTTAATACCTCTCCCTTTTCCAAAAATGTAGCTACCCATTCCTCTTTGAGTGTTCTTAGACATAACCACCTGTGATATTTCAAATAGTTTTGTTTCCCAGCATATAAATAATTCTTTTTCAAATATTCTCTGATTATTAAACTTCCTGTCATAAGCTGTGATGAAACAAACACATTCAGTTCTGATAAGAATTTTACAGAATTTGGAGATGGAAACCTTGTGATTATTTTTGATTTGGTTTCCTTTGGCCAGATTGAGATGGCTTAGAGGTAATTGAGAATAATTATTACATTCCCACAGCTTCAGATCTTGGTGTCTGGATAGTTGAAGGAAGCCTGCTGTAAATGAGAACACAAGGATCTTCTCTCATTAATGAAGGACTTGCATCACGTAGAACTTGGGATTCCAATGGTAAAATTGATGCTTGTTTCACCTTTCTGCCTGGTGATGATAATGACAGCATTATGTATAAATGGGTAAAGAAATCTGCTTGAAAACTGAAACTCATTGTTGAAACTAAGGATATTCAAATTATTGATATTATAAATGATTGATTAAGATAACAACCAAAAGCAAACTGCAGAGTTCTCCAAGATTCTCCACAACCTCTCCATGCAGGCCTTGCAATAAGGCTGAGGTGAGTCTGACATGAAATAAAAAAAGCAATTGGAAGACTGACTGATATATAACTCTCAGAACTAGGAACTCCCTGATGAGGAACCCTGCTCATTAAAAGGTGAGCAATTAAGACTAAAGGCTGGATCACCATCATTCACATAAACCGAAGACGGGCAGGAAGACCTGAATGTATCCCAGCACTAGGAGGTAGAACACACTGGGCAAACTGGAAAACTAGACTAGTTGAATGTGTGAGCTCTTGGTTCAGCAAGAGATCCTACCTCAGTAAAAACAAAGTAGAGAATGATTGAGAAAGATACATGATATCAACTTCTGGCCTTCTCATTCATGTGCAAGTGCACATGCACCCACACACACACACACACACACACACACACACACACACACACACACACACCATGCTATAATGCAAAAATATACCACATTTTTTAGTAATCATCTTCAATGTGGTCAATGTTGTTTAATTCATGAGATAAAATGAGTAGGAAAATATGAACTAGATGGACTACATTTATTTCTTAATCTTCTTCACATTTGATGCTTATTGATTAATAAAATGTATCAATGCATTATTATTATCATCTGGTTTTCATTTATAGCATGCCTGCTGTAGGTTTGCACTGCCTTGAAAGGCTCTTGCTGTGCAAGATCTGAAATACTCACATTCTTAAATAGGATAGATAGAAATAAAATGGGATATATTAAGAAAGCAGAGTCCAGGCTGAAGCAAAATATTGCACAGCTTTCTCAGTCAATGAAAATGACTGTTTAAACGATCTGCTAACAGTGTATCTCAGGGGTAGAGTGTATGTGCAGCAGGCAGAGGGGCTTGGAATCCTCTCTAGCATCAAACACATAGAGGCACATGTGCAAGCAATCTGCTACTGCTACATGGGACAGGAACTAAAATTGTGTCTCTAATGCAATCAATACAAACCCAAATGTGAATGCTGTTTCCTTCACAATTCATGTTTAAGAAATAATGCAATAATTCCGTGTAGCTCGGAAGTCAGAATGGACCTGATCTCCAAAGCAAACAAAGCTGTATTTCTCCTAAATAAATGGCAGTATAATTGTGAAATGACAGCAAGTTTTCACAACACTCTGAGCATTACTGTTCTGCTAAGCTGTCTTTGGATCAGAAAGGATCAGAGTCCTAGAGATTCCATACAGGCAGCTGCAGTAAGGAGAGCTTAAAGGGTGTGGGTGAGTTGATAGGACCAACAATGGAAACACAAACCCACCCTTGACTGTTAGAGTCACAAGTCCTCAGTTTAATAATCATTAAGAATTCAAATGCTGCCAGGTATTGCCACTGACACCTTTAATCCCAGCACTTGGCAGCAGAGGCAGATTTTTGTGAGTTCAAGGCCAGTCTGGTCTACATAGTCCCAGGACAGTCAGAGCTATGCAGCTCTCTCTGTCTCTCTCTCTCTCTCTGTCTCTCTCTCTCTCTCTCTCTCTCTCTCTGTCTCTCTCTCTCTCTCTCTCTCTCTCTCTCTCTCCCTCTTATGAAATGGAAAAGGAAAACAGAAAATAGTTCAAATTCTGTTGCAAAACTATTTCAGTAAAAGTTACTTTTTAGGGCTAACTCTGTTCATTTTTTTTTCCACAAGCAATAATTCTCCTACCAAGTAATTTATTTCTTCTGGCTTTTAATATGTTACAGATGAATGGCTGTAACAGTTTGAAGTGGCCCACAGGACTGTTGGACCTGGTAACCTCCATCATGACTGACTAGTCTCTCTCCAAGCAGCTCTGTGGGTGACTGCCGTTTTGAGCAGTAACCTATTGTGAACTAGCTGTGTTCTCAGTGACTTGAGTGTTGCTTCTAGACCAATCAAGGCAGATATGCAAGCAGAATGTGGATCTGTTTGGGAAGTATAAAGAATCAGTGATTAACAAGCAAAATAACCATAGAGAAAATCCACACAGCATAAATGGTCCTAATACATATATCATTTTCCATATGCCTCTGGCAGGTAGGAGACAGGATATTACAGAGATGGAACCCAAAAGTCTTTGCATGCTAGGCTATGCCTTTCCATATTCAAATGTCTTCCTCTTTTTTATTATCAGAAAATAAGTTATAAAACTCCATTTGGGAGGCTCATACCTAGAATCTCACATGTGTTTTGTGTTTTGTTTTCTTTTCTTCGCCTAAGGTTTTTCATGATAGCTCTAAAATATATCCTATTAAGGTGGGTGTGATGGAGCACAGCCTGCAATCCCCATGCTCAGGAAACTGAAGCAGGAGCCGAGAGCTGAGACTACACAGACAGATTAGGAATAATCTGGAATATATGACCAAAGTCTCCCACCAACATGACCAGAAGGAAAAGAGAGAGAGAGAGAGCAAGCGTACATATAAGAGACTATCTTAGCAATTTTCCTAAGGTGTGCCACACTACCATCTGAAGGAATAGAAGAAAGATTTACATGCTACATGGAACAAAGCCTTTCAACATTAGCATTTGAATTTCTCAGGCAGAACCCAGGTGGGAAGGCCAGGTGCGGGAGGGCTCAGAGTCTGGCTCTTCCTTTCGGAGGAGGGTAGATGGCCATCTTTCTGAAACGTTCCCCCTCAGTCACCAGGAACCACTCAGTGATGGGCACAGGAAATAGCTTTACCACATCATGTGAGTGCTGACAGTCCAAAAGTAGATCAAGGTGAAGGTCATAGTTGATGGGTAGCTGGATAATTAAAGTAGCTGATAACTGTTTTGATTTATCTTGACTTTTAAATTGATGAAATTTAGAATTACCATGGAAACAAATCCATGTTTGGGGGCTTGTCTCTAAGGGATTATCTAGATTACGTTAATTGACAAGGTAGCCCCCCCCAAATGTGGGCAGTGTCTTTCCATGGCCTGGGATACTGAACTCAATTAAAAGAAGAAAGCACACTGAGAAGATCTGTTCATCCCGACTTTCCCCATGAAGGACTAATCCAGGACCTCTGCCAAAAAAAGTCCTTTCCCCTTTAAGTTACCTTTGTCAGAGAATTCTGTCACAATTAGAAACTGATTAATGCTCCATCTGTGCTGATAAGATAGTTGCAAAGACGACCCTCTGGGGATATCCAATTTACAGATCAGTTAAATTTTAATAACTTAACAAATATACTTAGTTAGAGAGATACTCAAGTAGTTTTTAAATGTAATGATAGGGATCAAATCAAGGCCTTGAATATACTAAGCCAATTTTCTATCAATATGCTGCACCCTAAGTTCTTGTTTTCTCAAGAAGAGTTCTCAAGGTGTAGACCAGGCTGCCCTTGTCCTGATTGTCCTGCCTCAACCCTAGGAACAGGTTTAGGGCTGCAACACCAAGTCTGACTGAATACTGCTTCAACATAGCCGAAAGTCTTCAGAGCTGCCTACTTTCTCACATGTTTAAACGTCTTTTAATTTTTATTCTGCATTTTTTTCCTGTGACTTGAGTCAGTTAACTTCCTTAAATGGCCATTTTTTTAAACTCTGAGAGTCATTTCAATCCATGTGTTGGCTACTGTCCCATCCCTTCTAAACATAAGTGCTTAAATTTAATAAAATGCATGGCTTCCCATCTGCGTTTTAATATCAGACTTCTAGGGAAAGCAACATGTGAAGTATGTTAAAGGCTTTAAGAAAACATGGTCATGTTGGGGGGATTTTTTTTTTTTTTTTGTCAAGAAGGTCAGAGAGGGAGTGAAAGCAGAGAGTCTCTCAAGCGCTCCTTCCTGAGCTTTGCTTTTTCTGCAACTGTGTGGAGGTGTGAAAGGCCTCCATTGAACTGGGAAGGGCATAAATTCAAGCCATGAATGTGTGAACTACATTGTCCTCTCTTTGTGAGCATCTCTGAATACTACCCAGTTGTAAGCATTTAATTTCATTCTATAATAATTCAGTTGCCAAAGTCTTTGTCCTTGCTTCCTAACATGTGCCCCTAGGCTTGTTTCAAGCAGACAGATGCCATTAAATGTGTTTATTAAGCTTAAAGACAGAAAATACTTGCTAAACTACGCATATATGTAGAAATACAGATTTAAATTTTGATGGAATATCCCCTTAAGAAAGGATTGCATTGATTTCTACTTAGTATCAAATCATATGCTCCTATAATTTCAAGAACTAATTAAGCAGATAGAAAGTAGTGCCTGTGGCTTAATCCTGCGATAAATCTGCATGAGTCCCAGACACAGGGGTAGCTCTCCTTTAAATTTGCATCAGATCCACAAAATAAACTAAGTCCTGGAAGAGATACTTATTGTATAATTATAGTTTAAATATATGCGCTAAAGTAATTATTTCACTAAACAGGAATTGCAGGCTATTCACTGGAAGTGTAAGAAGGAAGATGTATAAACTACATAAACTGTAAATGTTATTTCTAAGAAAAATATTCAATGGGCAGGTTAGAATTGGCCAAATTCCTAAGCAATGAGAAAATCTCTCACTTGTTTCCCATTGATAGGTCACAAAAGAACCAAACTTGGAAAGCAATGTGGTTTGGGAGGAATAACTGAATAGAAGCCTCAGGGGCATGCAGTGTTCAGGAGTTGGCGTGTTGTCCAGTTTTGTCCAATTATCAATAAGTGAGAAGGATTAGCTGCCGGTAATGGTGCATTGAATAAAAGGCGCAGGTCATAAGCAGTGAGTTTAGAAAAGTGAGAGTGTACTTAGTGGGGAAAAAGCCTTTCTAAATTAGCAATAAAATGAGATGATTAGGTTAACTGTTTCGTTTCTAAAGTAGATAAATCCTGATGATGTGAATTATACCCTGAGTGGTATGTCAAGGTTCATCTAACTTTCATTTTCTTACTGCAAAATAATCTCTGAAGCCTTCATACAACCAGCAAGAGAGAACTCTAGACAAAGTTTATAAAAGCCATTGGAAATCATGCCATGACCATGAAAAGAGAAAGGAAGAAAGGAAAAAAAGAAAGACAAGTGGAGGGAAATAAGAATCTGAATAGTTAATAGAAAGTTTAGATTCAGATTAATGATCTGCATTGTTGAAAAGCTAGCACTCATATTCACATGAAAAACCATCCTTATGAACACAGTTAGACTGCATC
Source organism: Cricetulus griseus (assembly GCF_003668045.3). Taxonomy (NCBI): domain Eukaryota; kingdom Metazoa; phylum Chordata; class Mammalia; order Rodentia; family Cricetidae; genus Cricetulus; species Cricetulus griseus. The sequence goes on from NW_023276807.1 coordinate 6,776,756, forward strand.
AATCCTCAAATGCTGCATATCAGAGATAAATAGAAACTCATTGAGCCCCTACATGTTGATTTATGGTTAACTGTACATGAATGCCCACTTTTCATCATCATTTTAGGGTATCATCATAATAAGAAGAATGGGTGTAGGTAATTAAAAGAGCAATATATATATTCATATATATGTGTATATATATGAATAGAGAATATATTTGGAAACTTTGGTGAGTATACATAATAGTCACTCTCAGTCACACACACACAATAAAAAACCAATTAAAAATAAGATAAAAGAAGCCTTTCATACTCCTTGTCAGTCATTCCAAATCACTTTTATTCACTGTACTTGAACTGGTAATGTTTGCACCTGGGAAGTGATCCAAACTGAATTTTAGGTGTTGCTAAAGAAAGTCATCTAAAGTCATTAAGATTCACAGTCACCTCTAAAATATTATTTACAAGGAAAGGGATAATTGAGGTATTTGCAGATATGCAAAAATTTCTCTCCCTGTTCGAGTCTTGTACAAATATGAGAAAACACACAGTTAATATTTGTAATAGATTTGTAGTAAAGAGGTCAGCTAATAGAGCACCTGTGAAACCAGGCATCTTACATTATAAATTAATAGAGTCCAACAGACTATCTATCTTTTGTATTGTGTGTGATCTAACAATGGTTGTAGGTCCAATTCCAAGGCTGTCTAAATAAATACTTTATGGAGAGAGTGAACAGTAAGATACTCATAAAATATCTATTTAAAAACCCCAAGTTTATCTGCAAGCTGGGCTACTCCACATTGCAGCTTCACTTCACTATCAGTAAAGTGGTATTTTAAGTTTTATTTTTAATCTCTATATAACAAGGTCATGAAAATGTCAGATGGCTACTTGATTGTTAAAAATAACCAGCTTTTACTAGCTCTTACGAGTTCTTTATATTGTATCTTAAGGAGGAAGGGTAATAGGGACTTTGTCTACGAGGGAGATAGTAGTGACTTGGCCTCAGCAGAACACAATGTGCTGTAAGCTGTTGAATGAATCTATTTTATGTGAAAAAAGAGAAAGAAAAACAAACAGGAACAACAACAGGCCATCAGTGTTATATTTTCTGGATAGCTTTCTTTTTTTCTAATTTTCTGTTTTTTATTTGTTATATTCATTTTTAGTTAAGACTATTTGCATTTGACTTACATTTGTAATTTTTATTTAAATTAGAAACAATCTTATTTTACATATCAATCCCAGTTCCCTCTCCCTCCCATCTTCTCATGCCCCCCCTCCACCCACCACCCATCCCATCCCTCTTCTGCTCCCCAGGGAGGGTGGAGACTTCCATGGGGGATCATCAAGGTCCGTCACATCATTTGTAATATTTTTAATTGAAATAAAATTTTACTACTTTCCCCTCTCTTTCTTCCTTTCAGCCTCTCTCAGCTACGCTCCCTAACCTCTTGAGTTTATAGTTCCTTTTTCTATTGTTACATACACATATGTCTGCCTGCATGTGACACACACACACACACACACACACACTCATACACACACACACACACACACACAATATCGCTGCTTGTGTGTATTTGTTTTTATGACTGGGGGCACTCTGTTTTGGACAATAAGTATAGGCTTGTCCCTAGGAGAGGCTAATTCTGCTTCTGCCAGCAGTTGTTATTTGCCTGTAGTTCTTTCACAAGGAGTTCTTTCCTGCTCTATATTAAAATGTACATTGATATTGACATTGTTCTAGTCATTTTGACACAACCATTTCATAGCAGACTTTCTGCTACCCTTTTATAAAATACTCTTTTACAGTTAGTTTTTATTATTTCTTTGAGTATTTTATGCAATAGGTTTTGATCACATTTCTCACCCTTCAATTCCTAAAAGGAGTCTGGCTTGTGTTGGATCACTATTCCTTGATATGGCTGTCTACCCTGGATTGTGGTGAATGTACCAGATGTTACACCATTAAAAAATAATTTTCCTCTCTCACACCAAACAAATCCAAATAGCTCCCGAGGCTGTGGTGGGATTTCATATCTACCTCCCATGCTCCAATTTGGGAATTTGTCTGGTTTGAGCTTGTGCCATCTTCTACATGCCATCACATTTAATGTGAACTCATGTGTAGCTGCCCTGTTTTAACTGGTAAACAGGGATTCCTTGAAGGCACCCACATCCTTGGGCTCTTACCAGCTTTTAATTTTAACTTAGTCATATTGGTGTTATAATAACAAATGCGTATTAACTTCCTACTATCAAAAATTGTTTTAGCCCACCCAACTTAACTTCTTTATTTCTTACTGTCCAACGTTATACCTCATTGACTGACTGGAAAACTTCATCATTTTGATGATTGGAAATACAGCCATGCTTTTCAATGAATTGAAAGAGATTTACATATCATTTTTTAACATTGGAGATTGGGTCAAATAATTTGGCATTTTTAGCTCTGTATACTGGGATATTGACAACAAATATATGAAGATTCAGAGTATTTCCTGACTTTTAGTAACACACTCATATCTTCATGATGGATAACTTCCAGCTGAAGAGCAACACCTAGCTTTCTAAATGTAGAGCAAACTTTTTAACATTTTCCTGCTGTCCATGTCTGCATCCAGGTGCATGGGAAATAATGAAGTGAGCTAGTAGACCACAATGCCACTTCAAACTACACCCCCCCACACCCCCACACACACACTCACA